>NC_057805.1:164221676-164513830 GCF_018294505.1 Triticum aestivum
CCTCGACCTCGCCACCGCCCGTGCGCCCCCGCGCGTCGCCGTGCGCCGAGCCGCCCCGCGCCCCGAGCGCCTCGCCCCTCCCTCGAGTCCTCCGGCCGCCATCTCCCCTCCAGCTCCGGCGACGAGCTCCGGCCGCCTCAAATCCCGCGCCGATTCCCCCAGATCCAGATCGAGGTTGACTTGTCGTGGAATTGTCACGGCAGATGTCCTCGTGCAAGGACTTAGTCGTGGAGCCATCGCAGCTAGGAAGCTTAAAGGGGTTAAACGGGACAAAGAATACGAGGATTATACTGGTTCGGCCCCTTACGGTGAAGGTAAAAGCCTACTCCAGTTGAGGTGGAATTACTTAGGGTTTCGATGACCAGGGAGCTTAACCGCTATGCCTGGCTATCGATCTGATGTTGCCTGTCCCGAACCGCCGCCGGGTCGTCCCTTTATATAGAGAGGTTGACGCCCAGCGGCTCTCAGAGTCCCAGCCGGCTCATAACAGTGTCCGGCTCGGACTCTTAACTATCCTTGCCTTACATTACAAGTCTTGCCATAGCGGCGGTTTATCACTACGGGCCTTAAGCCGCCTCCGGGTCTTAAGCCCATTACTGAACCGCCATCCTCGAGCTTGGTACTGGGCTTCACGTGATGATCATTATGACGTAACCCGGCCCCTCCTGGGCGGGTGACTCTAATGGTTATATCCTCAACATTAGGCCCAGATTGATTTGAACCGGTTCATGTCAATCTTCAATACCTTTAAGAGAAAATCTTCCGGCTTCTGCTTGTGCGAACGTTATGACCCGCCGTGACGTCATCTTCTGGATTCTTGGTAACCCGCCATGACGTCTGTAACGCCCCGAGACCGATGCTCCAGACGGCTTCCATGTTTTTCGTTGTCGCCGTGTGATTTATTTATTTATTGCATTCATCATTGCATCATCCGCATTTGTTTTCATAAAACTTGCATCCGCTTGTAGTTGCCGCGTCCCCCCTTGCGTTCGTTGACCACTCTGAGTCTAACCGGATTTTCGATTCTCTCTTGTCTGACCGTTTGACCCTGTCTGCACAACCACCGAGCCCCTCGTGTGCGCTTCCGAAACTGTCCTGAACCCGAACCGTTCAGTCATCACCGTTGCATACAGATCATCCCCAAACATCTAGAAAACATCTCCGGTTTCTCATTTGGTCTCTTTAACCTATTTATTCTTGGACCGTCCGATTATAATCGGAGGGCCCGAATAGCCCCTAAACTAATCTACCCGCTATATAACCAGACAAACCCTAAAATCTAGGGAGATGTCCCATCCATCCCCGCCGCCACACTCCACCTTGTCGTCTCCCACCTCGGGATCTCCTCATCCCCCCCCAATCCATCGATCCACCCAACCAGAGCTCCTCCTCCCGTGCGCCTCCACCTGCGCCCGCATCCTTCGTCATCCGCGCCCAGGAAGTCCCCGTCCGCGCCCTTCCTCCCTGCTCTTCCTTCCCTTCCTCTATCTCTTCTCTTTTCCCCGCTCATCTCTCTGTTGCCTCCACAGGACGCCATGGCCCCGCCGTCAAGCTGCTCCGACCCGCCTGGAGCCCGACCTCGTGCGCCACCTCCTCGCTCTCCTCGTCAGCCCGAAGCCTCGACCGCCACCTCCTCTGCTTCCGGGGCCCGAGCGTCCTCTCGTCCAGGAGCACGAGCCCCTCGGCACCCCGCCACCCCGGCGAGCCTGCCAGCCGGCGACCTCGACCTCAGGTCGTCCTCCCTCGCGCCCTCTCTTCCTTTCCCTCTCCCTCTCTCTGTCTCTCTTCGTCAGGGACAGGAACCAGAAGAGCCCAGCTGCGGCCTTGCCGGAGAGCTCCCCGCGCTCGACCCATCCTCGCGCCCGAGGCCTCCCTGCCGACCTCGCCGTTCCCGCAACGCCCCAGCTCCCTGCACCCCGGCCTCGTCCCTAGATCCGGCTCCTTCGTCCGCCCTCGCCGAAGAGCGCGCCAAGTCCACCGCCGTCGCCAAGTCCGGCCGCGGCCGTCGCCCCCTGCATCCTCTTCTTCGTCTCGACCGTGCCCCTGCCTCGCGTTGACTCGCACAGCGCCCGCGCCTGGGCCACCGCTGTTTCGGTCCAGCGGCCCCCTCCGTTGCGCCAGGCCCAGTGCACCCAAGGCCTCCTCTGTAGATGGGCCAAGGCCCGCTGGGTGAGCCTCCAGCGCCCACCCTCCTTTTGGCCCTGCCAGATTTGGCCTGCCATGTTTTTTTCTGCTCTGGACGAATTTCTCTATTATCCAGGAGTTTACAGTTTTACAGAAAACCCCTTGTTCTTCATGCATTTAATAACTAATAAACAGTGCATCGGATTAAAATGATTTAAACATGTAAAATGCTTAGAATTTTGTGTAGTTTAATAATATGCCACTTTCACCCATGTTAAAATTGTTTAAAATGCTGTTTGATTAAATTTGCTTAAATAACATGCTAAATGCTTTAATTCATAACTAAATAACCGTAGCTCGGATTTAAATAAACTTTATATGTAAATGGGGTAGAAAAATGCATAGATTAACACGGTGCACTTCATTTTTCTGTTTAACAATATTAAAATTGCGTTTATGGCAGAACAGTACCAAATCTAAATTATGGACATGAGGATTTTCCGGAAATTGTTGTTTGTTGTTCCGGCCTCATTTAAATTGATGTGGTGTTTCGTCAATATGCAACTCGTTGCATATTGAGCTCCACTTAATTTGTAGTGGGGTTTGTTGTATTTTCCCATGCCATACCTCATTTAAACCGGACATGCATCATACTTGATTGTGCATCATGCCATGTGTATGTGGTGGTTGTTCACTATGTTGTTTGTTTCTTTCCGGGTTGCTTCTCTCGTTAGCTTCGGTTTCGTTCCGGAGTTGTGAGGATTCGTTCGACTACATCCGTTTGTCTTCTTCATGGACTCGTTCTTCTTCCTTGCGGGATCTCAGGCAAGATGACCATACCCTCAAAATCACTTCTATCTTTGCTTGCTAGTTGTTCGCTCTATTGCTATGTCGCGCTACCTACCACTTTCTTATCAAGCCTCCCAAATTGCCATGAACCTCTAACCGTTGTCACCCTTCCTAGCAAACCATTGTTTGGCTATGTTACCGCTTTTGCTCAGCCCCTCTTATAGCGTTGCTAGTTGCAGGAGAAGATGAAGATTGCTCCATGTTAAATTATGTTTATGTTGGGATATCACAATATCTCTTATATTATTAATGCATCTATATACTTGGTAAAGGGTGGAAGGCTCGGCCTTATGCGTGGTGTTTTGTTCCACTCTTGCCGCCCTAGTTTCCGTCATACCGGTGTTATGTTCCTTGATTTTGCGTTCTTTACGCGGTTGGGTGATTTATGGGACCCCCTTGACAGTTCGCTTTGAATAAAACTCCTCCAGCAAGGCCCAACCTTCGTTTTACCATTTGCCTACCTAAGCCTTTTTCCCTTGGGTTCTGTAGACTCAAGGGTCATCTTTATTTTAGACCCCCCCGGGCCAGTGCTCCTTCGAGTGTTGGTCCGAACTGAGCTGCCTGCGGGGCCACCTTGGGGAAACTTGAGGTCTGGTTTTACTCGTAGCTAGTCTCATCCGGTGTTGCCCTGAGAACGAGATATGTGCAGCTCCTATCGGGATTTGTCGGCACATCGGGCGGCTTTGCTGGTCTTGTTTTACCATTGTCGAAATGTCTTGTAACCAGGATTCCGAGACTGATCGGGTCTTCCTGGGAGAAGGAATATCCTTCGTTGACCGTGAGAGCTTATAATGGGCTAAGTTGGGACACCCCTGCAGGGTATTATCTTTCGAAAGCCGTGCCCGCGGTTATGTGGCAGATGGGAATTTGTTAATGTCCGGTTGTAGAGAACTTGACACTTGACCTTAATTAAAACGCATCAACCGCGTGTGTAGCCGTGATGGTCTCTTCTCGGCGGAGTCCGGGAAGTGAACACGGTTTCTGGGTTATGTTTGACGTAAGTAGGAGTTCAGGATCACTTCTTGATCATTGCTAGCTTCACGACCGTTCCGTTGCTTCTCTTCTCGCTCTTATTTGCGTATGTTAGCCACCATATATGCTTAGTCGCTGCTGCAACCTCACCACCTTATCCTTGCCTACCCTGAAGCTTAAATAGTCTTGATCTCGCGGGTGTGAGATTGCTGAGTCCTCGTGACTCACAGATACTTCCAAAACAGTTGCAGGTGCCGATGATACCAGTGCAGGTGATGCAACCGAGCTCAAGTGGGAGCTCGATGAAGATCTTGTCCGTTGTGTTGTTTCTTTTCTTGTTGATCAGTAGTGGAGCCCAGTTGGGACGATCAGGGATCTAGCAGTTGGGTTGTCTTCTTTTATTTTGGTTCTGTAGTCGGACCTATGTGTGTATCTTGAATGATGTATGTTTTATTTATGTATTGTGTGAAGTGGCGATTGTAAGCCAACTCTTTATCCCATTCTTGTTCATTACATGGGATTGTGTGAAGATGACCCTTCTTGCGACAAAACCACAATGCGATTATGCCTCTAAGTCGTGCCTCGACACGTGGGAGATATAACCGCATCGTGGATGTTACATGTTGGTAATCAGAGCCATCCCCGACTTAGGAGCCCCCTGCTTGATCGAATCGCTGACGTTGTTGAGTCTAGAACAAAAATGTTTTGAGTCTTAGGATTATATATATCGAAGAGTAGGATTCTTTTTACTCCTCAGTCCCTTCGTCGCTCTGGTGAGGCCTCCTGACGTAGAAGTTTTGACTTTCCTCTCCTCAAATTTCACTA
The DNA here is from genome assembly GCF_018294505.1 of Triticum aestivum. NCBI lineage: Eukaryota > Viridiplantae > Streptophyta > Magnoliopsida > Poales > Poaceae > Triticum > Triticum aestivum. Next base: position 164,226,447 of record NC_057805.1, read on the forward strand.
AAAAAATTTTAGGATCACGCGGGTATCTTGGAATCGTTCCGATGGTTTTGTGACGAGAACATTGTTCTTGGTGCCTCCTGACATTTAGGGGTTGTGGCAGTGTCCCGGGGAGTTGAGCTCCGAGGTGTTGTCGTCACAATTTTATCGTTGCAGTTCTGGAATACCTGAGTTTCGCTGACATCGAAATCTCTTTTATGCAGTTGTTGGTGAGATCACCTCGACGCCACCCAGTACTGGGGCGGGAGTTCGGGAGTATTGCCATAACTCGTATGACGGATGCTTTTCGAAGGTTGAGGTAAATGATTTCCGAAGGTTTCTTGGTTATGTGTTGAAGGATGGATACAGCTGGATCTAGGTATTGTTAGTTTGAGTGAGATATATTTTGTGTCCCCTGTATCCCCAACACCAGATTGCATAACCAGAAAGTTTCGGGAGTTTATAAGTGGGAATTCAAGTAGCTCCTAGGATATCTTTCCGACAGATGCATGATATGAGATTGGGGTTCGACGTCTAGTGGTCCTCCTTTCCACGGTTGGTTTTACAGTGGTCTCATAGTGTCTTAAAGAGTCCTTGGCTATGCCGACTCGGGGACGCTTCGTATGTCATGTGCACTGCCTTGTACATGATGGTGCTGTACGATCGAGCCCGTGTGGGCCCCACCATGAAAACTTCGGACGAAATCTCTATCATATGTTTGTTCCGGCTTATTTTGCAAGCCAATCCTTAGTTTTGTTTTGTTTTGTTTTGTGGTATTCGAGTTGCTTCGAAGTCAAATGTTGAATCCATACCTTTCCTAAACGGTGTTCTCATATTGCTATGTGAATACTAATCCTTTCGATCATCGAGTTTGTCATCCCAATTCTTTCCAACCAGCGTGTTTCTCTTCTAGTGCATCCAGTCATTCCAACATTCGCAAGATTAATTCTAAGCTTTTCTCAGCGGTGTTCGTTTCATCCGACCCAAGTTGTCTTTGTTTTCCCACCCTCCCACCTTTTTCTTCAAGGACTCAGATTTCTCAACCATGTATCCTTTATTGGTGAGAAGTCTCTTCATTCTTTTCTTTCAATGTTCTTATCCGGTGATTTCCCATGAAGATACTAACGAAGCTTCAAGTTTTTCATTCTTCATTCTTTTTCTTCTCCGGTGGACTAAATTCAAGGTTTCAATGTTGGTCACATTCTTTTTCCTTGTTTCAAATGTTTTTCTCATGCCGGTGCACCTCTTAATCATCCATTTTTCGCCATTCATTTGTATCCGGAGCGCTGAAGATATCTCAGGAAATTCAAGCTTCCGTTCTTAATCAGTTTAAACTATTTTGAGGTTGTTATCTCATTCAAGCCATTTAATTCAACCGGTGCAATCTCCTTTTCAAGTAATCTTTTCAACGGTGTATCTTTTGAGTGGGCCCTAACCCACAGGTCTTTTCCCAGGATCTTACCTGACTCTTCTAATTTTTCTGGAGTTATTCTCAAATTCATTGCAAAGTTTGACGTAAGAATGAATTATCATCAGTCAAATGTCTTTCTCCAAGATCTTTTAAATTCTTTTCATCGTTGGTTCAACCTTTCCAATTTTTCATTCCGGAGTGCCTCAATAATTCTTGGTGGTGTTTCTCGTCATCATTCTCAACATTTGAAGACCGAAGAAGAGTTTCCCTTAAATCTTGTCCATTCTCTTGAGGATTCATGGTTCTAGCTTGATGCCGTCCTCTCATAATTGTTTTCGATTATGAGAATTCTTTTCACCCATCCGGGGCAATTCATGAGTCTTTTCAGTTTGATTCTCCGAAGGCCATCATTTCAGAATATTTATTCGTTCTCAACATTCAACTCTCGTTCTCCAATTCTTACGGTGGTTCGTTCAAGATTTCTCTTCCTTCGTTATCATATCAATTTATTCGTTGTTTCAATCCTACCGGTGGTTCGTGGAAGACCTTCCCAAGTTTGCGCCATATCTATCTTAATCCTTTCTACGAGAATAAGTAGTATGCCAAATCCATTGCTTGTCATCAATCTAAATGGGTGAAGGATACGCGTAATGTAATTCTTATTCTTGTTTCCTCCAAGTGATTAATTCCTTCTTCCGGAGTCCGTTCATGATATCAACTTCTTGGTTCCAAGTTGTTCATCTTTTCTTTCCGGAGCTCCAAGTTATTTCAATTATATCATTTCAAAGCTTCATCTAATCATTGCAAGGCTTCTCCCGGAGTTATTTTCAATTTTCCCTTTCATTTGATCATTCTTTTATTACTGGAGTTCTCACGAAGGCTCGACATGGCGCTTCGTCAAGGATTCTTTTCATTCTTCAATTGTTCTTCAAGATTTCTCTCGGAGTCAAGATCCGCCAAGCTATACCCTAAAATAAACATGGTGTTCAACACATGTCTTGTTTTGAGGAGTTCAAGCATCCTTCATCTTGCATTCCGAAGTGCAATTCTTTCTCTCTTATCTTTTGAGGTGGTGTGATGTCATTCTTGATAATTTCCTCCAGGTTTCATGATTCACAAGTTGTCAGGAATGAGATAATTAAATCCATCATTTTTCTCTTCGTTCAAGAGATCTTTTCAACCAATCAATCTCTTTGTGGGAATTATCTTGGGTTATATTTCACCTACAGCCGTCCCTAAGGAATGTTGCTAATTGTGGTGTCTAACAATGATCCAAGTTTTCTCCTATCCTCTCGGCGAGAGAAGTTTTCATCTCGTCGTTGATCTCAAGCAAGCAATTGTTTTCGTTAGTGGCAAAATTACACCTCATAATTTTGAGAAGTTTTCCATAAGCCCACTACAAGCTTATTCTTTTCGTTGTTGGTTTTCCAACAACTCCGTTCTAACCTTCTTGGAAGGATGCTTCCCAAATTCAATTGTGGTGGAAGTTATCATTTCCTTCTCCGTTCTCTTATTCCGACCATCTATCTCCGATTCGTTCGTCCCGGAGGCATTGTGATGTTGCTCTTGAAGGAAATATGCCCTAGAGGCAATAATAAAGTATTATTTATTTCCTTATATCATGATAAATGTTTATTATTCATGCTAGAATTGTATTAACCGGAAACATAATACATGTGTGAATACATAGACAAACAGAGTGTCACTAGTATGCCTCTACTTGACTAGCTCGTTAATCAAAGATGGTTATGTTTCCTAGCCATAGACATGAGTTGTCATTTGATTAACGGGATCACCTCATTAGGAGAATGACGTGATTGACTTGACCCATTCCGTTAGCTTAGCACCCGATCGTTTAGTATGTTGCTATTGCTTTCTTCATGACTTATACATGTTCCTATGGCTATGAGATTATGCAACTCCCGTTTACCGGAGGAACACTTTGTGTGCTACCAAACGTCACAACGTAAATGGGTGATTATAAAGGTGCTCTACAGGTGTCTCCAAAGGTACTTGTTGGGTTGGCGTATTTCGAGATTAGGATTTGTCACTCCGATTGTCGGAGAGGTATCTCTGGGCCCACTCGGTAATGCACATCACTATAAGCCTTGCAAGCATTGTGACTAATGAGTTAGTTGCGGGACGATGTATTACGGAACGAGTAAAGAGACTTGCCGGTAACGAGATTGAACTAGGTATCGAGATACCGACGATTGAATCTCGGGCAAGTAACATACCGATGACAAAGGGAACAACGTATGTTGTTATGCGGTCTGACCGATAAAGATCTTCGTAGAATATGTGGGAGCCAATATGGGCATCCAGGTCCCGCTATTGGTTATTGACCGGAGAAGTGTCTCGGTCATGTCTACATAGTTCTCGAACCCGTAGGGTCCGCACGCTTAACGTTACGATGACAGTTTTATTGAGTTTTGATGTACCGAAGGAGTTCGGAGTCCCGGATGAGATCGGGGACATGACGAGGAGTCTCGAAATGGTCGAGACGTAAAGATCGATATATTGGACGACTATATTCGGACTTCGAAAAGGTTCCGAGTGATTCGGTTATTTTTCGGAGTACCGGAGAGTTACGGGAATTCGTATTGGGCCTTAATGGGCCATACGGGAAAGGAGAGAAAGACCCCAAAGGGTGGCTGCACCCCTCCCCATGGGCTAGTCCGAATTGGACTAGGGAGGGGGGCGCCCCCTTCCTTCTTTCTCCTTCCCCCTTCCCTTCTCCTACTCCCACAAGGAAAGGAGGAGTCCTACTCCCGGTGGGAGTAGGACTCCCCCCTTTGGCGCGCCTCTCCCCTCTGCCGGCTGCCTCCCCCTTGCTCCTTTATATACGGGGGCAGGGGGCACCCCATAGACACAACAATTGATCTATTGATCTCTTAGCCGTGTGCGGTGCCCCCTCCACCATATTACACCTCGATAATACCGTTGCGGAGCTTAGGCGAAGCCCTGCGTCGGTGGAACATCATCATCGTCACCACGCCGTCGTGCTGACGAAACTCTCCCTCAACACTCGGCTGGATCGGAGTTCGAGGGACGTCATCGAGCTGAACGTGTGTAGAACTCGGAGGTGCCGTGCGTTCGGTACTTGATCGGTCAGATCGTGAAGACGTACGACTACATCAACCGCGTTGTGATAACGCTTCCGCTGTCGGTCTACGAGGGTACGTGGACAACACTCTCCCCTCTCGTTGCTATGCATCACCATGATCTCGTGTGTGCGTAGGAATTTTTTTTGAAATTACTACGTTCCCCAACAGTGGCATCCGAGCCTGGTTTTATGCGTTGATGCTATGCACGAGTAGAACATAAGTGAGTTGTGGGCGATATAAGTCATACTGCTTACCAGCATGTCATACTTTGGTTCAGCGGTATTGTGAGATGAAGCGGCCCGGACCGACATTACGCGTACGCTTACGCGAGACTGGTTTCACCGTTCGGAGCACTCGTTGCTTAAAGGTGACTGGCGGGTGTCTGTCTCTCTCACTTTAGTTGAACCGAGTGTGGCTACGCCCGGTCCTTGCGAAGGTTAAAACAGCACCAACTTGACAAACTATCGTTGTGGTTTTGATGCGTAGGTAAGAATGGTTCTTGCTAAGCCCGTAGCAGCCACGTAAAACTTGCAACAACAAAGTAGAGGACGTCTAACTTGTTTTTGCAGGGCATGTTGTGATGTGATATGGTCCAGACATGATGTGATATATTTTGTTGTATGAGATGATCATGTTTTGTAACCGAGTTATCGGCAACTGGCAGGAGCCATATGGTTGTCGCTTTATTGTATGAGATGCAATCACCATGTAATACTTTTACTTTATCACTAAACGGTAGCGATAGTCGTAAAAGCAATTATTTGGCGAGACGACAACGATACTACGATGGAGATCAAGGTGTCGCGCCGGTGACGATGGTGATCATGACGGTGCTTCGGAGATGGAGATCACAAGCACGGTGCTTTGGAGATGGAGATCACAAGCACAAGATGATGATGGCCATATCATATCACTTATATTGATTGCATGTGATATTAATCCTTTATGCATCTTATCTTGGTTTGATTGACGGTAGCATTATAAGATGATCTCTCACTAAAAATTTCAAGATAAAAGTGTTCTCCCTGAGTATGCACCGTTGCGGAAGTTCTTCGTGCTGAGACACCACGTGTTAATCGGGTGTGATAGGCTCTACGTTCAAATACAACGGGTGCAAAACAGTTGCACACGCGGAATACTCAGGTTAAACTTGACGAGCCTAGCATATACAGATATGGCCTCGGAACACAGAGACCAAAAGGTCGAGCGTGAATCATATAGTAGATATGATCAACATAGTGATGTTCACCATTGAAACTACTCCATCTCACGTGTTAATCGGACATGGTTTAGTTGATTTGGATCACGTAATCACTTAGATGATTAGAGGGATGTCTATCTAAGTGGGAGTTCTTAAGTAATATGATTAATTGAACTTAAATTTATCATGAACTTAGTCCTGACAGTATTTTGCAAATTATGTTGTAGATCAATAGCTCGCGTTGTTGCTTCCCTGTGTTTATTTTTTGATATGTTCCTAGAGAAAAATTATGTTGAAAGATGTTAGTAGCAAAGATGCGGATTGGATCCGTGATCTGAGGATTATCCTCATTGCTGCACAGAAAAATTATGTCCTTGATGCACCGCTAGGTGACAGACCTATTGCAGGAGCAGATGCAGACGTTATCAACGTTTGGCTAGCTCAATATGATGACTACTTGATAGTTTAGTGCACCATTCTTAACGGCTTAGAATCGGGACTTCAAAGACGTTTTGAACGTCATGGACCATATGAGATGTTCCAGGAGTTGAAGTTAATATTTCAAGCAAATACCCGAGTTGTGAGATATGAAGTCTCCAACAAGTTCTATAGCTAAAAGATGGAGGAGAATCGCTCAACTAGTGAGCATGTGCTCAGATTGTCTGGGTACTACAATCACTTGAATCAAGTGGGAGTAAATCTTCCAGATAAAATAGTGATTGACAGAATTCTCTAGTCACCATCACCAAGTTAGTAGAACTTCGTGATGAACTATAGTATGCAAGGGATGACGAAAGTAATTCCCGAGCTCTTCGTGATGCTGAAATCGACGAAGGTAGAAATCAAGAAAAACATCAAGTGTTGATGGTTGACGAGACCACTAGTTTCAAGAAAAGGGCAAAGGGAAGAAGGGGAACTTCAAGAAGAACGGCAAGCAAGTTGCTGCTCAAGTGAAGAAGCCTGAGTCTGGTCCTAAGCCTGAGACTAAGTACTTCTACTACAAAGGGACTGGTCACTGGAAGCGGAACTACCCCAACTATTAGGTGGATAAGAAGGATGGCAAAGTGAACAAAGGTATATTGGATATACATGTTATTGATGTGTACTTTACTAGTGTTTATAGCAACCCCTCGGTATTTGATACGGGTTCAGTTGCTAAGAGTAGTAACTCGAAACGGGAGTTGCAGAATAAACAGAGACTAGTAAAAGGAGAGGTGACGATGTGTGTTGGAAGTAGTTCCAAGATTGATATGATCATCATCGCACACTCCCTATACTTTCGGGATTAGTGTTGAAACTAAATAAGTGTTATTTGGTGTTTGCGTTGAGCATGAATATGATTTGATCATGTTTATTGCAATACGGTTATTCATTTAAGTTAGAGAACAATTGTTGTTCTGTTTACATGAATAAAAACCTTCTATGGTTATACACACCAACGAAAATGGTTTGTTGGATCTCGATCGTAGTGATACACATAATCATAATATTGAAGCCAAAAGATGCAAAGTTAATAATGATAGTGCAACTTATTTGTGGCACTGCCGTTTAGGTCATATTGGCGTAAAGCGCATGAAGAAACTCCATCCTGATGGGATTTTGGAATCACTTGATTATGAATCACTTGATACTTGCGAACCGTGCCTCATGGGCAAGATGACTAAAACGCCGTTCTCCGGAACTATGGAGAGAGCAACAGATTTGTTGGAAGTCATACATACAGATGTATGTGGTCCAATGAATATTGAGGCTCGTGGCGGATATCATTATTTTCTGACCTTCACAGATGATTTGAGCAGATATGGGTATATCTACTTAATGAAACAGAAGTCTGAAACATTTGAAAAGTTCATATAATTTCAGAGTGAAGTAGAAAATCATCGTAACAAGAAAATAAAGTTTCTACGATTTGATCATGGAGAAGAGTATTTTAGTTACGAGTTTGGCCTTCAGTTAAAACAATGTGAAATAGTTTCACTACTCACGCCAGTTGGAACACCACGGTGTAATGGTGTGTCCGAACGTCGTAATCGTACTTTATTAGATATGGTGCGATATATGATGTATCTTACCGATCTACCACTATCGTTTGGGGTTATGCATTAGAGACAGCTGCATTCACATTAATAGGGCACCATCAAAATCCGTTGAGACGACGCCTTATGAACTGAGGTTTAGCAAGAAACCAAAGTTGTCGTTTCTTAAAATTTTGGGGTTGCGATGCTTATATGAGAAAGTTTCATCCTGATAAGCTCAAACCCAAATCGGAGAAATGTGTCTTCATAGGATACCCAAAGGAGACAGTTGGGTACACCTTCTATCACAGATCCGAAGGCAAGACATTCGTTGCTAAGAATGGATCCTTTCTAGAGAAGGAGTTTCTCTCAAAAGAAGTGAGTGGGAGGAAAGTAGAACTTGATGAGGTAACTGTACCTGCTTCCTTATTGGAAAGTAGATCATCACAGAAACCAGTTTCTGCGACACCTACACCAATTAGTGAGGAAGTTAATGATAATGATCATGAAACCCCAGTCAAAAAAATGATCATGAAACTTCAGATCAAGTTATTACTGAACCTCGTAGGTCAACCAGATTAAGATCCGCACCAGAGTGGTACGGTAATCCTATTCTGGAGGTTATGTTACTAGACCATGACGAACCTACGAACTATGAGGAAGCGATGATGAGCCCAGATTCCGCAAAATGGCTTGAGGCCATGAAATCTGAGATGAGATCCATATATGAGAACAAAGTATGGACTTTGATTGACTTGCCCAATGATCGGCGAGCCATTGAGATTAAATGGATCTTCAAGAGGAAGACAGACAGTGATAGTAGTGTTACTATCTACAAAGCTAGAATTGTCGCAAAAAGGTTTTTGACAAGTTCAAGGTGTTGACTACGATGAGAGTTTCTCACTCGTATCTATGCTTAAATCTGTCTGAATCATGTTAGCAATTGCCGCATTTTATGAAATATGGCAAATGGATAAACAAAACTGCATTCCTTAATGGATTTATTAAAGAAGAGTTGTATATGATGCAACCAGAAGATTTTGTCAATCCTAAAGGTGCTAACAAAATATGCAAGCTCCAGCGATCCATCTACGGATTGGTGCAAGCATCTCGGAGTAGGAATAAACGCTTTGATAAGTTGATCAAATGATATAGTTTTATACAGACTTGCGGTGAAGCCTGTATTTACAAGAAAGTGAGTGGGAGCACTACAGCATTTCTGATAAGTATATGTGAATGACATATTGTTGATCAGAAATAATGTAGAATTATTCTGCAAAGCATAAAGGAGTGTTTGAAAGGAGTTTTTCAAAGAAAGACCTCGGTGAAGCTGCTTACATATTGAGCATCAAGATCTATAGAGATAGATGAAGACGCTTGATAAGTTTTTCAATGAGTACATACCTTAACAAGATTTTGAAGTAGTTCAAAATAGAACAGTCAAAGAAGGAGTTCTTGCCTGTGTTACAAGGTGTGAAATCGAGTAAGACTCAAAGCCCGACCACGGCAGAAGATAGAAAGAGAATGAAAGTCATTCCCTATGCCTTGGCCATAGGTTGTATAAAGAATGCCATGCTGTGTACCAGATCTATTGTATACCCTACACTGATTTTGGCAAGGGAGTACAATAGTGATCTAGGAGTAGATCACTTGACAGCGGTCAAAATTATCCTTAATGGAATAAGGATATGTTTCTCGATTATGGAAGTGACAAAAGGTTCGTCGTAAAGGGTTACGTCGATGCAAGTTTTGACACTAATCTAGATGACTCTAAGTCTCGGTCTAGATACATATTGAAAGTGGGAGCAATTAGCTAAGAGTAGCTCCGTGCAGGGCATTGTAAACATAGAAATTTGCAAAATACTTACGGATCTGAATGTGACAGACCCGTTGACTAAAATTATCTCACAATCAAAACATGATCACACCTTAGTACTCTTTGGGTGTTAATCACATAGCGATGTGAACTAGATTATTGACTCTAGTAAACCCTTTGAGTGTTGGTCACATAGAGATGTGAACTATGGGTGTTAATCACATGGTGATGTGAATTATTAATGTTAAATCACATGGCGATGTGAACTAGATTATTGACTCTAGTGCAAGTGGGAGACTAAAGGAAATATGCCCTAGAGGCAATAATAAAGTATTATATATTTCCTTATATCATGATAAATGTTTATTATTCATGCTAGAATTGTATTAACCGGAAACATAATACATGTGTGAATACATAGACAAACAGAGTGTCACTAGTATGCCTCTACTTGACTAGCTCGTTAATCAAAGATGGTTATGTTTCCTAGCCATAGACATGAGTTGTCATTTGATTAACGGGATCACCTCATTAGGAGAATGACGTGATTGACTTGATCCATTCCGGTAGCTTAGCACCCGATCGTTTAGTATGTTGCTATTGCTTTCTTCATGACTTATACATGTTCCTATGACTATGAGATTATGCAACTCCCGTTTACCGGAGGAACACTTTGTGTGCTACCAAACGTCACAACGTAAATGGGTGATTATAAAGGTGCTCTACAGGTGTCTCCAAAGGTACTTGTTGGGTTGGCGTATTTCGAGATTAGGATTTGTCACTCCGATTGTCGGAGAGGTATCTCTGGGCCCACTCGGTAATGCACATCACTATAAGCCTTGCAAGCATTGTGACTAATGAGTTAGTTGCGGGATGATGTATTACGGAACGAGTAAAGAGACTTGCCGGTAATGAGATTGAACTAGGTATCGAGATACCGACGATCGAATCTCGGGCAAGTAACATACCGATGACAAAGGGAACAACGTATGTTGTTATGCGGTCTGACCGATAAAGATCTTCGTAGAATATGTGGGAGCCAATATGGGCATCCAGGTCCCGCTATTGGTTATTGACCGGAGAGGTGTCTCGGTCATGTCTACATAGTTCTCGAACCCGTAGGGTCCGCACGCTTAACGTTACGATGACATTTTTATTGAGTTTTGATGTACCGAAGGAGTTCGGAGTCCCGGATGAGATCGGGGACATGACGAGGAGTCTCGAAATGGTCGAGACGTAAAGATCGATATATTGGACGACTATATTCGGACTTCGGAAAGGTTCCATGTGATTCGGGTATTTTTCAGAGTACCGGAGAGTTACGGGAATTCGTATTGGGCCTTAATGGGTCATACGGGAAAGGAGAGAAAGACCCCAAAGGGTGGCCGCACCCCTCCCCATGGGCTAGTCCGAATTGGACTAGGGAGGGGGGGGCGCCCCCTTCCTTCTTTCTCCTTCCCCCTTCCCTTCTCCTACTCCCACAAGGAAAGGAGGAGTCCTACTCCCGGTGGGAGTAGGACTCCCCTCTTTGGCGCGCCTCTCCCCTTGGCCGGCTGCCTCCCCCTTGCTCCTTTATATACGGGGGCAGGGGGGCACCCCATAGACACAACAATTGATCTATTGATCTCTTAGCCGTGTGCGGTGCCCCCCTCCACCATATTACACCTCGATAATACCGTTGCGGAGCTTAGGCGAAGCCCTGCGTCGGTGGAACATCATCATCGTCACCACGCCGTCGTGCTGACGAAACTCTCCCTCAACACTTGGCTGGATCGGAGTTCGAGGGACGTCATCGAGCTGAACGTGTGTAGAACTCGGAGGTGCCGTGCGTTCGGTACTTGATCGGTCGGATCGTGAAGACGTACGACTACATCAACCGCGTTGTGATCACGCTTCCGCTGTCGGTCTACGAGGGTACGTGGACAACACTCTCCCCTCTCGTTGCTATGCATCACCATGATCTTGTGTGTGTGTAGGATTTTTTTTTGAAATTACTACGTTCCCCAACAGCTCTCTTCACTCATCTTCTCGGTTTGTGAGGACCGTGTTCTTTTCGTGCTTATCCATTTCCAACCGGAGTGTCGTGCCCTCTTTTCAAGTTCTTCCCATTCTAGCAAGTTTTGCCTCCCTTCTCAACCGGAGTGCTGTCTGAAATCTTTCTTACCCCTTGTGTCATTCTTTCATTAGTTACGGAGGCAGTGTGTTGGTAAATTCATCGAGTATCCTCTCATCTTGTCGAGATCATGTTCAATTCCTTCCATTTACAGTCGGAGTGCTGCCCAAATTATATCATTCTCATTCCTTATTTATCTTGTTTTAACCGGAGTGTTGGTGTCTATCATTCCTCTTCTAACCGGAGTCTCATCCAAGTGCTTTCATTTTGCCAAGTACATATTGTACCCCTTCCATTTTCCAACCGGAGCGTTATCATAATTGATCATTATCGTTCCTTGTACATCTCGTTTCAACCGGAGTGCTTGCATGTATTTCTCGTCCATTGTTCTCGTCATTCATAGCTTTGCAAACTCCAAAGTTCACATGGTGTTCCTTGTTTTCCGTTTACTACGGAGTGCTCTCAATTCGCTTATCTCCGTTGTGTCATTTCTTTCGATTTGTTCAACCCCGTAAGGTTCTTTGGTTTCACTCATTTGTCTAAGAAGCAACTCAGTTTACCTCTCCTCTTCCTTTTCTGTTTCTCTCCGGTGTCATCCTAGATCTCGGGACGAGATCCTCTTGTAGTGGTGGAGTGTTGTAACGCCCCGAGACCGACGCTCCAGACGGCTTCCATGTTTTTCGTTGTCGCCGTGTGATTTATTTATTTATTGTATTCATCATTGCATCATCCGCATTTGTTTTCATAAAACTTGCATCCGCTCGTAGTTGCCGCGTCCCCCCTTGCGTTCGTTGACCATTCCGAGTCTAACCGGATTTTCGATTCTCTCTTGTCTGACCGTTTGACCCTCTCTGCACAACCACCGAGCCCCTCGTGTGCGCTTCCGAAACTGTCCCGAACCCGAACTGTTCAGTCATCACCGTTGCATACAGATCATCCCCAAACATCTAGAAAACATCTCCGGTTTCTCATTTGGTCTCTTTAACCTATTTATTCTTGGACCGTCCGATTATAATCGGAGGGCCCGAATAGCCCCTAAACTAATCTACCCGCTATATAACCAGACAAACCCTAAATCTAGGTAGATGTCCCATCCATCCCCGCCGCCACACTCCACCTTGTCGTCTCCCACCTCGGGATCTCCTCATCCCCCCCCAATCCATCGATCCACCCAACCAGAGCTCCTCCTCCCGTGCGCCTCCACCTGCGCCCGCATCCTTCGTCCTCCGCGCCCAGGCAGTCCCCGTCCGCGCCCTTCCTCCCTGCTCTTCCTTCCCTTCCTCTATCTCTTCTCTTTTCCCCGCTCATCTCTCTGTTGCCTCCACAGGACGCCATGGCCCCGCCGTCAAGCTGCTCTGACCCGCCTGGAGCCCGACCTCGTGCGCCACCTCCTCGCTCTCCTCGTCAGCCCGAAGCCTCCACCGCCACCTCCTCTGCTTCCGGGGCCCGAGCGTCCTCTCGTCCAGGAGCACGAGCCCCTCGGCACTGCGCCACCCTGGCGAGCCTGTTAGCCGGCGACCTCGACCTCAGGTCGTCCTCCCTCGTGCCCTCTCTTCCTTTCCCTCCCCCTCTCTCTGTCTCACCTCTGTCTCTCTTCATCAGGGACAGGAACCAGACGAGCCCAGCTGCGGCCTCGCCGGAGAGCTCCCCGTGCTCGACCCATCCTCGCGCCCGAGGCCTCCCTGCCGACCTCGCCGTTCCCACAACGCCCCAGCTCCCTGCACCCCGGCCTCGTCCCTGGATCCGGCTCCTTCGCCCGCCCTCGCCGGAGAGCGCGCCAAGTCCACCGCCGTCACCAAGTCCGGCCGCGGCCGTCGCCCCCTGCATCCTCTGCTTCGTCTCGACCGCGCCCCTGCCTCGCGTTGACTCGCACAGCGCCCCAGCGCCCGCGCCTGGGCCACCGCTGTTTCGGTCCAGCGGCCCCCTCCATTGCGCCAGGCCCAGTGCGCCCAAGGCCTCCTCTGTAGATGGGCCAAGGCCCGCCGGGTGAGCCTCCAGCGCCCACCCTCCTTTTGGCCCTGCCAGATTCGGCCTGCCATGTTTTTTTCTGCTCTGGACGAATTTCTCTATTATCCAGGAGTTTACAGTTTTACAGAAAACCCCCTGTTCTTCATGGATTTAATAACTAATAAACCCTGCATCGGATTAAAATGATTTAAACATGTAAAATGCTTAGAATTTTGTGTAGCTTAATAATATGCCACTTTCACCCATGTTAAAATTGTTTAAAATGCTGTTTGATTAAATTTGCTCAAATAACATGCTAAATGCTTTAATTCATAACTAAATAACCGTAGCTCGGATTTAAATAAACTTTATATGTAAATGGGTAGAAAAATGCATAGATTAACATGGTGCACTTCATTTTGCTGTTTAACAATATTAAAATTGCGTTTATGGCAGAACAGTACCAAATCTAAATTATGGACATGAGGATTTTCCGGAAATTGTTGTTTGTTGTTCCGGCCTCATTTAAATTGCCTAAAATAGGTAGTTTCCTTATGCTTCACCTCTTGCCATGGTTAACAACATTTAACATTGTTGGGTACATAAACGAGAGAGAACTAAATAATTGATGTGGTGTTTCGTCAATATGCAAGTCGTTGCATATTGAGCTCCACTTAATTTGTAGTGGGGTTTGTTGTATTTTCCCATGCCATACCTCATTTAAACCGGACATGCATCATACTTGATTGCGCATCATGCCATGTGTATGTGGTGGTTGTTCACTATGTTGTTTGTTTCTTTCCGGGTTGCTTCTCTCGTTAGCTTCGGTTTCGTTCCGGAGTTGTGAGGATTCGTTCGACTATATCCGTTTTTCTTCTTCATGGACTCGTTCTTCTTCCTTGCGGGATCTCAGGCAAGATGACCATACCCTCGAAATCACTTCTATCTTTGCTTGCTAGTTGTTCGCTCTATTGCTATGTCGCGCTACCTACCACTTTCTTATCAAGCCTCCCAAATTGCCATGAACCTCTAACCGTTGTCACCCTTCCTAGCAAACCATTGTTTGGCTATGTTACCGCTTTTGCTCAGCCCCTCTTATAGCGTTGCTAGTTGCAGGAGAAGATGAAGATTGCTCCATGTTGGATTATGTTTATGTTGGGATATCACAATATCTCTTATATTATTAATGCATCTATATACTTGGTAAAGGGTGGAAGTGTGACACCCAAGTTTTTATTTGGATTTTTTTTCAAAAGATTTTATTTGACTTGAGGGGAGTGATTTAGATTTTTCTTCAAGAGAACTCTCCCTCTCATATATTTTTCTTTATGGCAAAAGTTTTATTTGGATTCACCCAAGATCTGCCTTTGGTCTTGGAAGTTCTTGCCTTTCATTTGGACTCAAGACAAAATGTTTTTATTTTGGGGAAAATAACCTTTGAAAACCTTTTTGAATTTGCACTATGGCTTTTGGAAAATCTTTTGCCACTTTCAACAATTCCTTCTTGCCATGGCATTAGTGCAAATCCTCTCTCCTAACCACTCCCTCACCTCTGGATCATGATTTGCATCAAATCCAGCAAGTTGAACCTCCCCATGTGATTTTTTTCCATTCAAACTATATTCAAACAAATTTCTGTCTTCTATTCTACCACTTGGAGATTTACAAAGGAACTCCACTTTCTGTCTTGATTTTTGGCACCAAACCTTTTTCCCCTCCTAGTCCTTTGTACCCTCAACCTAGAACCATGAAGACCACTGGTCTTCAGTTCAAAATTTTCAAACTACACTTGCTACAAGTTTGGACCAGATTTGTCAAATTTGGTGAAATTCATTCCAAACCTTCTCCAAAAATTCCAAGTAAAATCAGGCAGCCCCTAGGTGCTTTGAGTGGTCATCTCATCAAGTTACAGCTCCAGAAAAATTTATCTCATAGCCAAAACCTTCTGTCGAACACCTGCAGTGCACTGTCTTTGTCAAAGTTCAGAAAGTTCAGAGATTCAGTCAGTGGCTGCTGTCGTTTTCTTCAGAGGAGGACGTCGATCTCGCCAGTGCCACCGCGTCGCCTTGCTCCTCGTCCCCGCCCCCTTGTTCCTGCACCGCACGAACGCCTGGCGCCTTGCGGGCATCGGCGACGAGCAGCAGAAGGTGCGTCGCCCCGTGACCGACGCCGGCGGCGGCTTTGCGGACGCCAGCGGGAGACACGGCGCCGACGACGCCACCCAGCACCGCCCAAACCACCGGAGCTCGCCGCGTGGCCTTCCACTCCTCCGAACGCGCTGCCGCTCTCGTCGTGAACCGCAGGGCGCGGAGCGCGCTCTCTGCCGCCGTTGAGCCCGTGCGGTCACCTCACCGTGGACCGACGCCATTACGCCAAGACCGACCCCGTTTAGCTGCAAAACGAATCCAGTAACCTCCACTGATGCTGCCCGGCCGCTCAAGCCCCCTGCCAATCCACTGCTCCGCCGTAATCGCTCGCCGGAGATTCTCCGTTCACGGCCACCCCGTCGATCTGCCTATAAATAGAGGCCCCGAGCTTCAACTCGAGCACCCACTAGCCCTGCACTCCCCCTAGAGCACGCCTAGCCACTAGAAGAGCCCCGAGGAGGTCACCTTCCTCGACTCCGGCCGCCGCGACCCGCCACGGGATCCAGCCCGATTCGCCCCCGTGTGTGCTCCTCCGCCTCCATTCTCTTGCCAGTAGCTTCACCATGCATCCCTCTTTCTGACCCGCACTTCAATTTGAAGCTTGCAGCCCTCCATCGGAGTTCCCCATCCTCACCCGAGCCGCCGTCCGCCGGAGAAAGTGTCGCCATCGACGTGGTGCTCCCCGTTGGACGAGTCCACCACCCACCGACGCGGAAGAGGACGCTGAAGCTCTTGGTACCCTCCGTTCCTCCTAACTCGCCGTGGTTC
Organism: Triticum aestivum; assembly: GCF_018294505.1. Taxonomy (NCBI): domain Eukaryota; kingdom Viridiplantae; phylum Streptophyta; class Magnoliopsida; order Poales; family Poaceae; genus Triticum; species Triticum aestivum. The sequence continues at coordinate 164,242,948 of NC_057805.1, forward strand.
GACGCCGGCGTCCACCGCAGTCTTCGGGCGCCGGCGAGCTTTTCAAACCTGACATGTGGACCCCGCGTGTCAGCCTCTGTTCTTTTATTCGTGAACTGTTTTCTGTTGGCGCCTTCGGGCAGAATACGTTTTCTCCTTTGCGCTTGCGCATTCCCAACCGAAGCGTTTTCTGTTTTCTCAGTTAAAACCCTGGAACTTTTCTGTTTCATTATAGATAAGTCCCTGGACAGAAACCTTTATAACTTTTTAATAAAAAGGTATTTTTGAGTGATTCTTTTTCTGACAATCTTCAAATTTTGTCTAGTTTTTTATGGGATTTATTTGAAAAATATTTGGAAAAGTTTCTGTGCATGTGTTGGTTTTCACGTTAGTACCCGTTTCGTGATTGCCGTAGGTTTCGGGAGAGGTGACGGAACCGCGAACTTCGCCGAGCTAAACTCCGACTTCTCCGAACCAGGCAAGCATGTTTTGAACATTTGATATGACAGGTGTTTTACATGTTCACGTGAGAGTTTGTGCGTGGCATATAAGTGTCGGTAAATACCTCGTTGCTTGTAAGGCAACGACCCGGTTGTTCCAAAGTTGCGATGACCTCTGATGAGAGGTGGCCTAATCATGTGGTGACATGAAGGGCAGCAAGGTGGTACTGTTGTAGCATACCAGCCTTGCGTCATCCGACTTTCTTCGACGTTAACGTGGTTGGAGCCACGTTGTCGATCTTTTCCCGCATGTTCCAAAGTTGCGATGATCTCTGATGAGAGATGGCCTAATCATGTGGTGACATGAAGGGCAGCAAGGTGGTACTGTTGTGGCATGCCAGCCTTGCGTCATCCGACTTTCTCCGACGTTAACGTGGTTGGAGCCGCGTTACCGTTCTTTCCCCTTTCCGTGCTACCACATGTCTCATTGCCAGGATGCGGTTTAGTAAGTTGGTAACCTCTTTCCGTGTACACACCAAACAGAGAGGCCGGGATGATGGTACCTTGGCATGAACTGTCTATTATTTTCTGTTATAAGCCCTTTATGTGGTGTCGCCCCGACGCCCGACTGTGGCATTATTATTCCGCATTTTCCGCTTGAGGAGTCTTTCAGACACTCGTTTGGTACCCGCATTAATATTCCGCATTTTCCGCTCGAGGAGTCTTTCAGACACTCGTTTGGTACCCGCATTAATATTCCACATTTTCCGCTCGAGGAGTCTTTCAGACACTCGTTTGGTACCCGCATTAATATTCCGCATTTTCCGCTCGAGGAGTCTTTCAGACACTCGTTTGGCACCAGTATTACTATTCCGCAGTTTCCGCTCGAGGCGTCATTCAGACCCTCGCTTGGCACCCAGTATTTATTACCGCTATGTCTAATCGCACCGGTTAACTTGTTCATATGCTTCATGTTTACATTTGTTATATCTTATGTCCGAACTGTCTTGTGAGTACTTTCATAGTACTCACCTGGCTTGTTGATTTGGCCAGATGTTGACGAAGGCGATCTCTTGGATGAAGAGTTTGATAGCGCGTCCGATGCCTAGAGGAGTCCCAGTCAGTCCTGCGCGATCCCGGACTTTGGTCACCTGTATTGTATTCGCTTCCGCCACCCGCAATAAGTCTCCTCGAGCCTCACTCCGACGCTCGATGAGTTGTAGTCTCCTGGAATCATATCACTCGCTTCGCGATGATATTTCCACCACCGTTATTATCCTAAGTTAGTAGTTTGCCACCCTATCCGCCGTCTTGTTTTAGCGGCGTGCATGTAATAAATTGTTGGGCTGTCTCTGCTCAACCTTGTATTATATTTAGTACTCCTGGTATTTTTCTTCTGTGACCAAGATATTGTCTACCAGTGAGAAGGAATTCTTCCTCGCTGGTCCGTAAAAGGGATTGGTCTCTCAATAAACATTTTATTGAAAAACCGGCCGTGACAAGCTTGGTATCAGAGCCAGGCTGACTGTAGGAAGCCACTAGGTGCGATCGCTAATCGGTTATTAGCGTCCTTTGTGCCTTTTCAGCATTTTTGCAATTGTAGCTATTTTCTGTTGGTCATCATAAATTTATGACATGACTACTCAGAATTTTTGCCTACTTTTGTAGATGGCTGGCAGCAGCTGTGAGAATCGAGTGTTCACCAACGTGCCCGAGGGGTTTGTCAAGCTCCTCGTCTCCATCACCAAGCTCGCGATCGGGCCAGCAGCTCGCCCGGAGTTCACGCTCTATCAGCACAAGCTCAGTGACGACGTGTCTATGCACCAAGCCGTGGTGCAGTTTAGGGGAGGACGTTCTGCCGCTCGTCATTTCCGTTTTACGGGAAGGGCCATGCCTACGGAGAGGCATGCCATGCAGATGGCTGCCCGCGAGGCGATAGCTCGCCTACGGGACATCCTTCCTACGATGAAGACTCGTCGCTACCGCTACCTCCCATGCCATGTGCCTTACACCAGCCACTATGCGTTCGCCTGCCATCGGGGAGAACGAGATGAAGCCATCGAGATGGTTGTGGAGTATCTCAAGGCGCTGGAGGAGTCTTTCGACAACCTCGTAGATGATCTTGTGGCTGCCCGCATGGACTTAGTCCGGGGCGGTCCTGCCAGCAGGAAGGAGCTTCTCCACACGGCGCCGCCTCTGACATTCGTCTCGTCTTCGGCCTCGTATGCACCGGCCGTTTTGGCCACTGCTCGCCGTCTGCCTACCACTGAGGAGTTCGACCGAGTCATCGCTCCTACTCCAGTCAGAGCCGCACCGCCTGCCGCACGCGCTCTACCACCACTCGCCCCCGCTCCGTCACCGCCGCACAGCGTCGCGCGCCAGGAGCCAGCTAGAGAGGAGGAGGTTGATTCTCCTGGACCGCTGAGCCTTGCCATCGGCAAGGGGAAGGAGATCTTCACCATCTCCGACTGAGAGCACCGAGTAGCCACGTGTTATGCCTGCTTGTATGATGTGTTGTTTTATCTGTACGCTAGTTTTTAAATAACATGTCAGGACGTGTTCGCGCATCCTGAGTGCTGTATCATGTGTTTGCTTTTCGCAATGTAAGTTTTTTTTGTTAAGCACTTCTTCTCCGTGAAAAATCATTTGTGTTTCTTTGAAGCCTCTTTAATTATCGCCTTTGCAAGATTTTTCTTGTGCTACACAGTTTTTCTCATGGGTTTTGCAAATAATACCCCAGACTGGAAAAATGTCTCGCCCATGGACTCGCTCTATGCCCAATCAGCCAGAAGAGGTTTACGGGACACATACCAGCAACAATTTCACTCAGGGTCAGTCCAGCCAACAAGACAGCGAAGCAGCACTGTCTCAAGTATGCCGTCTCTTCGAGCAAAGCCAGCAACAGCACCAAGAGATGATGAATCATGTCATCAATATGGGAAACCACCGTGAACCCTATCAACCACATTCCAAGTTATCTGAGTTACAGAAGACTCGCCCCACGACTTTTGCTCACACCGATAGACCGCTGGAAGCCAATGATTGGCTTCGCGAGATTGAAAGGAAACTGATTATTGCTCAGTGCTCGGATCATGAGAAGGTGCTTTATGCACCACACTACCTTACTGGAGCAGCCGCAGCATGGTGGGAAAACTTCCTACACATGCATCCCAGGGAACACAACGTCACCTGGGAAGAATTCAAGGAAGGCTTCCGTGGGGCACACATTCCTCAAGGGTCATCTTTATTTTAGACCCCCCCCCCGGGCCAGTGCTCCTTCGAGTGTTGGTCCGAACTGAGCTGCCTGCGGGGCCACCTTGGGGAAACTTGAGGTCTGGTTTTACTCGTAGCTAGTCTCATCCGGTGTTGCCCTGAGAACGAGATATGTGCAGCTCCTATCGGGATTTGTCGGCACATCGGGCGGCTTTGCTGGTCTTGTTTTACCATTGTCGAAATGTCTTGTAACCAGGATTCCGAGACTGATCGGGTCTTCCTGGGAGAAGGAATATCCTTCGTTGACCGTGAGAGCTTATAATGGGCTAAGTTGGAGCACCCTGCAGGGTATTATCTTTCGAAAGCCGTGCCCGCGGTTATGTGGCAGATGGGAATTTGTTAATGTCCGGTTGTAGAGAACTTGACACTTGACCTTAATTAAAACGCATCAACCGCGTGTGTAGCCATGATGGTCTCTTCTTGGCGGAGTCCGGGAAGTGAACACGGTTTCTGGGTTATGTTTGACATAAGTAGGAGTTCAGGATCACTTCTTGATCATTGCTAGCTTCACGACCGTTCCGTTGCTTCTCTTCTCGCTCTTATTTGCGTATGTTAGCCACCATATATGCTTAGTCGCTGCTGCAACCTCACCACCTTACCCTTGCCTACCCTTAAGCTTAAATAGTCTTGATCTCGCGGGTGTGAGATTGCTGAGTCCTCGTGGCTCACAGATACTTCCAAAACAGTTGCAGGTGCCGATGATACCAGTGCAGGTGACGCAACCGAGCTCAACTGGGAGCTCGATGAAGATCTTGTCTGTTGTGTTGTTTCTTTTCTTGTTGATCAGTAGTGGAGCCCAGTTGGGACGATCAGGGATCTAGCAGTTGGGTTGTCTTCTTTTATTTTGGTTCTGTAGTCGGACCTATGTGTGTATCTTGAATGATGTATGTTTTATTTATGTATTGTGTGAAGTGGCGATTGCAAGCCAACTCTTTATCCCATTCTTGTTCATTACATGGGATTGTGTGAAGATGACCCTTCTTGCGAAAAAACCACAATGCGGTTATTCCTCTAAGTCGTGCCTCGACACGTGGGAGATATAACCGCATTGTGGGTGTTACAACGTCATCTTCCATTAAATTCATCTTTTATTCTGTCATATCCCAACGGGTCTTATCTTAATGACCATCCCGAGAATCGAGGCGTTTCTCCGGCAAGATAATCATGTCTTCAGCCTCCTCGTTTCTCGCGCCCATTTACCAGCCGTCCCTTATAAATAGGCCCGGCCCATAAGCCTTCCGTCACTCTTCTTGATCCATCGTCTTCCTCCTCTGACACCCCAGAGCTCGAGCTCCGCCGCCGCCGCCGCGCACCTCATCTGCATCGACCAAGGCCGCTGCATCAACCTGTCTTGACCAGAGAATCGTGGCGCACCTCTGCTGCCCATCAACACCAGTAAGTTCTTGTCGTCCCGTACATTAGATCCGCATTAGGGTTCGCAGGTTCTCCGTGTTCTTCATAGTTCATCGCGATTCCTTCACAGTTCTTCCTACACGGTCCCCTTGGATCCAAAAATAATACAGAGCTCATGCGGTAGTTGTTTCGCACCCATTTTCAACATTAACACATCCCTTTTACTTGCAAAAAGACCTCCTTAGAACTCATGAACTCCTCTGTACCAGTTTTTAGGTCTAGAAATTTTTCCTTTCTGGACGATCATTTGATCCAAATAATTCCTGTAATCTGTGAAACCTGTTTGTGTAACACTTAGGCAAAAAACTGCATCTGTTAACCATGGCGGGTCATATCGCCGGCTTAAAAGAAACCCTGCTTTGTGAAATCTCCGGCTCACTCACAATAGAGTTAAATAACTTAAATTGCTTAAGATATCCACGGCGGCTTAAATAACCTGACACAGTTAGTCATATATCATTAGGCCCCCTCATAAACCGCCATCTTGAATACTGAACTGGAATCTTCCTCCGGCTTAAATTTGAACTGGGAATTCTCTTTTGTCATAGGCTTCCATTTTCCACAATGCCGCCCAAGGCTCCCAAAGCGCCCATTACGTGCAACTGGGTGAGATCCTACGTTACTGATAGCACCTTAGATGACTTCGTAAAAACGGGTTACCTGCCTAAGAAGGAGGTCATGTCCTACCGAGCTCCTGACCCGTCCGAAGAGAGACCTCAACCAAAGGACGGAGAGGTTGTCATATTTGCTGACCACATGAGCCGGGGCTTTGCTCCTCCTGGCTCAAAATTCTTCAGAGATGTTCTGCACTTTTTCGATCTGCGACCTCAAGACATTGGACCCAACTATGTGTCGAACATTTGTAACTTTCAAGTGTTCTGTGAGGTATACCTTGGAGAAGAACCCAGCCTGGTACTCTTTAGGGAGTTATTTTACCTGAACCGCCAGAATGAATGCGCCAACGGGCCTAGCTTGGAACTTGGTGGAATCTCAATCCAACGACGGAGAGATTGTCTCTTTCCTTATGCTGAGCCGCCAAGCCACCCGAAGGACTGGAACCAGACATGGTTCTACTGCCAAGATACTTCTCCGGCTGATGAGAACCCTCTGCCCGGCTTTCGCGCCCTGCGTCTGGAGTCAAATCACCCTCTGCCAGACAAATTATCTCAAGCTGAGCGTCAACCGCTTATTCCCACCATCAACAAAATCAAAGCTCTTCTGGGAAACGGCCTACACGGCGTTGATCTGGTCCGGGTCTGGATTGCTTGGCGGGTGATTCCTCTAAGCCGCCGCCCCGGCTTAATGTGTGATTACACGGGCCGGAAGGATGATCCTCTTCGGCACAGCCCCAACGACTTACCTGAGGACGTCGTTGATGACATGACCAAGTCTCTTCTGAACGAGAGCTTAGCAGATTGCGGGAGGACAGGCCTAAGCCCCTTCTGCAAGGCTAACCCGGCCCCGGCGGTAAGCTATTGACCTGAACACCTTACGTTTCATTTTAACCATTTTCGTCTTTAACTTCAAGAAACCTTCGTTGCATTTTACAGGCTAATGACAAATTCTGGAAGGTCAAGTATGACCATGAAGCTGCTAAGAAAGCCAGGAAGGTTAAAAAAGCCGCCAGGAGAGCCGCTCCCCGCAAGAAGGGGAGTAAGCCTAGCGCCTCGGACCTGCTTCACCTGGAGGACACCTCCGAGTCAGAGGTAGCCCTTGATTCTTTAGGCTCCTTTTTTTAACCGTCTTATTGACACTGATTATCAGCAGGAGGATACCGGAGCGAGTAACCCGGTGATTGAAGAGGTAACTATACTTTCCTCTGACTCGGAGCCCTTGCCAAGACTGAAAGTCCGAAGAGTAACCCGGAAAGTAAGATTTTCACATCCTTTAGCTTACCAAGATCCTCAATTTCTTTTCAAGCGACAGATTCATGAGAGTCGGAGGCAAACCCGGACTAGCAAGGACGCAGACCTCTCCTCCGGCTTACCCGAAGCATCAAGGAAGCGCCGGACCGAGGTTATCTCCGACTTATATCCTTTTCATCCTTTGGCGGGCGTCACTCGTCAACCACTCAATTCTTCTGATTCAAACTATCAGGGAACTTCACCTTCCTCCGGCGACTCCATGCAATCTAACTTGCCGGCCTTCAAGACCGCCCCCGGGTAATGATGATCAGCTTACTTTGTGCTTATCTTACTCATGGTTTTGCACTAACTCTTTGACTTTCAGTGTACAAGTAAAGCCCGGCAAGAGGGCGAAGAAGAATAAGCCGGCCGAAGAGTCGGTCCTAACTGAACCGGAGGCTTCTGCTCATGAGCCGCCGTCTGCCTCAGCTCCTGAAACCACCACTGCTCCATCTGAAGAACAAGTCATGGAGGGTTCTGATAACCCGGAGATCCCCAGCCCGGCTCAACCGGCCGATGATCCGGACGTTGTAATCACCCGGACAGAGTTTGTCGAGCTGGGGAGACCCACTGTGTTAGCTAGATGCTCTGCCACGGAAGAACTGCTGGAACGTCGCAGGGCCAGGCTAGATATCACTGACTATGCTAATTTGAGCATTGGAGATATTGTCTCCGGCTATGTTAATCAAGTGCACAACAGCCGGGACCTGGAAATTGACATGGTGAAGCAAATCCAGCAAAAATCTGAGGTATGATTCTCTTGCTTACTCCATAGTTACCCTTACCATGCCAGCCCCCAAGTCTATGACTTATGATAAAATATGTTGTAGACTTAATACCGGCTTAATAACTGCTGCAAGAAAACCGGCTTACCTGGTACCACTCAAAGGCCGGCTTAAACAGCGTAGTTAACCCGGTTCTTTCCTTACTTTAGTCAAGTAGTTGGAACAGTTTTACACATTAGCCCCCAAGTGCCAAGTACCTTTGTCTGCAAAGTGCTTGGGACTTATTTTCATGAACCGGCACTGTAAATAGAGCTTCTCAGCATACATTAGCCCCCAAGTGCCAAGTGGCTTTGCTTGCAAAGTGCTTGGGACTTTAATATTGCATGATAATCACCCAAACTGTAACCCGGAAATTGTACAGGCCGCCTGTAAGAAATTTGAAGCAGAAATCTCTGATCTGAAGAACCGCCTGAAGACTCAGGAAAGTGAGACCCAAAAGGCCAATGCCAAATTTGAATTCAGTGTATCTGTACAAGAGAAACTGAAGAAAAGTTTGAAGCAGAAAGAAAAGCCTGGGTGGATGAGAAGACTGCCTTGCTCAGCCAGGCCGAACAAGCGGATGCCACTCTTACTGAAAGAACCGCCGAACTTTCCGGCTTAAAGCGTCATGTATCTCAGATGGTCTCCGCAATCTTCAGTAAGTTATTCTGTAAGTTTCTAACTAGTTTACACCATTCACTTCCCAGAAACCACACCATTGCCATCAGCTCACCTGACTTTGTCATGCAGGTCCCAGAAGTTCCAATCTCAATCAGAACATGCTGACCAAGCTGAAGGCGGTTTATACCTTGGTAGAGCAACTTTACACCGGGTCACAACGTGCCTTAGCCGTTGTGGCTCTGTCAAACGAGGTTCCCACTCACCTGGCAGACGTACTCAGGCGGCTTGCCGTACTTCCTCAACGCTTCCAAGAGCTGAGGTGGGCTTCTGCAAGAGCCGGAGCTATAGCTGCGCTAAGCCGGGCCAAGGCGTTTCTACCGGAGCTAGACCCGGCCGACATCGCTCTTGGATACCCCAGCTTGAAAGAAGACGGCACCCCCTTTGACGAGAAAGACTTCGCCGCCTGTGTGAAGAGCGTGCGCCCGGTGGCCACCTTGATTGGGAATGACACAGACCTTACCAAGTATCAACCGGGCTATGACGCGGGGAATCAGCGACTCCACGCTATGAAGTAGTCAGCCTGATCCCTCTGACTCGTAAGCATACCTTCGCCCCTGAAGTTGACCCGGCCGGGTTAATTGATGATGAGGCTCAATTTGAAGCTTTGAGTGGCATTGACTGGAAATCATCAACCTTCCAGGTCATGGAAACAGCCGGAGGAGCGGAGAGGGATGAGCCGGAAGCTTCAACCCAACAAGCACTTTAATTTCGTAGGCGGCTCATAGTTATGCCTTAAAAACAATGCCTCACCTTGTGGACTCGGGGAGTCCTGTAATAGAGTAGGACAAACACTTAATTTTGTCGTGCCATCGTGCACGTGTGCAGCGCTCAACTCTGTTTAGGCTGCTTTTTTATATTCCTCCGGGTTATGTTTGATCATTTGCTTTCCTTAAGCTTAAAGAGCTGTCTTTAATTGTCCTGCATAGAAAACAAATCACAAGTCTCTAGGCGGCTGCAAGCCTTCAAGTACACTTCCGGTCCATGTAACCCAAATAATAAGGTTGAGAACTCAACTCCGGTTCACCAGCACCTATAATGCTTATTGTGTGCTATCAACATTATTAATCAAAGTTAAGCCGGTGGAAAAAGAACCACCCTTGAACACTTTTGATATGATCAAAAGAATTTGTTGCAAACCAAGAGATCAAAAACTTAGGGGCTTCTGATTCGAATACGACCAGAGAACCGTCCCAAAGGGGTTAAGCTAAGATTCGAATGCGATCATATAGCCCCCAGTGGCTTTGGCGTTGCCGGTCAAGAGGGTACCAACAGCTATGTTCTCTTTGGTTCGAATACGACCTATGTTTGAACAGGAAGCCCCCAAATGACCTTGAGAGTTGTTTAACGACGCTGATTCGAATACGATCCACGTCGGTTCCCAAAGGGGGTTGAGCTATGATTCAAATATGATCAAGAAAAACTCCCCAATGAGCTCGGCAATTTGCCAATCAAGTGGGTATCGACAGCTATGTTCTCTTTGGTTCGAATACGACCTATGTTTGAACAGGAAGCCCCCAAGTGATCATATTATTAACGGCTAGATTCGAATACGATCATAAGCCGGATCAACCTCCAAGTGACCATGTAAAGTTGTAATGGAAATAACAATAATACATTTACCTTTTGGAGGAAAAAAGGACAGAGGTCCTGCTTTATTATTTATCACAATATATACATGGCTATAGAAATATGTACATTATGAGAGCCGGTGGCTCAAGTGTAATAAGGCCGAAGCTGAGCTATGTTCCACGGCCGACGGGTCTCTTCCTCCGACTTACGTGAATCTTTGTGCTCCCGAACATCGATAAGGTAGTATGACCCGTTGTGCAAGTTCTTGCTGACCACAAAGGGCCCTTCCCAAGGCGGGGATAACTTGTGTGCGTCTGTTTGATCCTGGATGAGCCGGAGCACCAAATCACCTTCCTGAAAGACCCTGGACTTAACCCGGCGGCTGTGATAGCGGCGCAGGTCTTGCTGGTAAATCACCGAGCGAGCTGCTGCTACATCACGCTGTTCGTCCAACAAGTCAAGAGCATCTTGACGCGCCTGCTCATTATCCGCCTCAACATAAGCCGCCACTCGAGGCGAGTCATGACGGATGTCGCTAGGGAGGACCGCCTCCGCTCCATATACCATGAAGAAAGGCGTGTAACCCATAGACCTGTTAGGAGTAGTATTGATGCTCCATAACATGGAGGGTAACTCCTCCACCCAACAACCCGGCGTCCGTTGCAAATGGACCAAAAGCCGGGGCTTGATGCCCTTCAAGATTTCCTGATTGGCTCTCTCAGCTTGACCATTGGATTGAGGGTGAGCCACTGATGAAACATCAAGCCGAATATGCTCTCGTTGACAAAACTCCTCCATGGCGCCTTTAGACAGATTGGTACCATTGTCAGTTATAATGCTGTGTGGAAAACCAAAGCGAAATATCACCCTTTTCATGAACTGAACCGCTGTGGCTGCGTCACACTTACTAACTGGCTCTGCCTCAACCCACTTTGTGAACTTGTCGACCGCCACCAAGAGGTGGGTCTTCTTATCCTTGGACCTTTTAAAAGGCCCAACCATATCAAGCCCCCAGACCGCAAATGGCCAAGTGATTGGAATCATCCTCAACTCTTGAGCCGGCACATGAGCCCGTCGTGAGAACCTCTGACAACCGTCACATTTACTGACCAAGTCCTCTGCATCAGCATGAGCCGTCAGCCAATAAAAACCATGACGAAAAGCCTTGGCCACAAGGGATTTTGAGCCGGCATGATGGCCACAATCCCCCTCGTGAATCTCACGTAAAATTTCTTGACCTTCCTCAGGGGAAACACAACGCTGGAAAGTTCCAGTGACACTGCGACGATGCAGCTCGCCATTGATAATTATCATTGACTTAGACCGCCGGGTTATTTGTCTGGCCAAAGTTTCATCCTCAGGCAATTCTCCCCGGGTCATGTAAGCCAAGTATGGTACTGTCCAATCTGGGATAATGTGGAGAGCCGCCACCAACTGTGCTTCCGGGTCAGGAACAGCCAAGTCTTCCTCTGTAGGCAACTTAACAGAAGGGTTATGCAAAATGTCCAAGAAAGTATTAGGCGGCACCGGCTTTCGCTGAGAGCCCAGCCGGCTTAATGCATCAGCCGCCTCGTTCTTCCTGCGATCGATGTGCTCTACTTGGTAACCCTGAAAATGTCCAGCAATGGCATCAACTTCGCGGCGATAAGCCGCCATGAGGGGGTCCTTGGAATCCCACTTGCCTGACACTTGTTGGGCCACTAAATCTGAGTCGCCAAAGCACCTTACCCGGCTTAAGCTCATCTCCTTAGCCATCCGAAGACCATGGAGCAAGGCCTCGTACTCAGCTGCATTGTTAGTACAGGGAAACATCAACCGTAGCACATAGCAAAACTTGTCACCTCGAGGGGAAGCTAATACAACTCCAGCCCCCGAGCCCTCCAATTGCCTGGACCCGTCGAAGTGAATAGTCCAGTATGTATTATCCGGTTTCTCTTCAGGCACCTGCAGCTCTGTCCAATCGTTGATGAAATCCACCAATGCTTGAGATTTGATAGCAGTGCGCGGCACGTATTTTAGACCATGAGGCCCAAGTTCTATAGCCCACTTAGCAACTCTTCCTGTGGCTTCTCTGTTTTGGATGATATCTCCTAGGGGAGCAGAACTAACCACAGTGATAGGGTGACCCTGGAAATAATGCTTAAGTTTCCGGCTTGCCATGAATACCCCATAAACAAGCTTCTGCCAATGTGGATACCGTTGTTTGGACTCAATGAGTACTTCGCTGACGTAGTAAACCGGCCGCTGAACCGGATACTCCTTACCCGCTTCCTTGCGCTCCACCACCACAGCCACACTGACGGCTCGTGTGTTAGCGGCTACATACAACAATAAAGGCTCCTTGTCAACAGGAGCAGCAAGGACTGGTGGCTCAGCTAGCTGTCTTTTCAAATCCTCAAAAGTAGCATTAGCAGCATCATTCCAGATAAAGTCATCTGTTTTCTTCATCATCTGGTACAGTGGCATGGCCTTTTCACCCAACCGGCTTATAAACCGGCTCAAAGCAGCGATGCGACCCGCCAGACGCTGGACGTCGTTTATGCACGCCGGCTTAGCCAGAGAGGTGATTGCCTTGATCTTCTCCGGGTTAGCCTCAATGCCTCTGTGAGAAACCAGAAAACCCAAGAGCTTGCCTGCAGGAACACCAAAGACACATTTAGCCGGGTTAAGCATCATCTTGTAGACCCGGAGATTATCAAAGGTCTCTCTCAAATCATCTATCAAGGTCTCCTCCTTTCTGGATCTGACCACGATATCGTCCACATAGGCATGAACGTTGCGCCCAATCTGATTATGAAGACAATTCTGCACGCAACGCTGGTAAGTTGCCTGTGTACTCTTGAGCCCAAAAGGCATAGATACATAGCAGAAGCCTCCAAAAGGAGTAATGAACGCCGTATTCTCTTGGTCCTTAACAGCCATTTTGATCTGATGGTAACCAAAATATGCATCCAGAAAACTCAAACGCTCACAACCTGCCGTAGCATCGATAATTTGATCAATACGAGGGAGAGCAAAAGGATCAGCCGGACAAGATTTGTTTAGATCAGTATAATTCACGCACATACGCCAGGTGCCGTTCTTCTTGAGCACGAGCACCGGGTTAGCTAACCATTCTGGATGAAAGACTTCAACGATAAACCCGGCCGCCAAGAGCCGAGCTACTTCCTCACCAATGGCTTTCCGCCTTTCCTCATTAAACCGCCGGATGAATTGCCTGACTGGTTTAAATTTCGGATCAATATTGAGAGTGTGCTCAGCGAGTTCTCTAGGTACACCCGGCATGTCAGAAGGTTTCCATGCAAAGATGTCCCTGTTTTCATGGATGAACTCGATGAGCGCGCCTTCCTATTTCGGATCCAGATTGGCACTGATGCTGAACTGCTGAGATGAGTCACCTGGAACAAAGTTAACAAGTTTAGTCTCATCAGCTGACTTAAATTTCATTACCGGCTCATACTCCGTGGTTGGCTTTTTCAAAGACATCATATCTGCCGGGTCAACATTGTCCTTGTAAAACTTCAACTCCTCTGTTGCACAAACAGATTCGGCGTAAGCCGCGTCGCCTTCCTCACACTCCAAGGCTATCTTTCGGCTGCCATGAACCGTAATGGTCCCATTGTGACCCGGCATCTTGAACTGCAAATACACGTAACACGGCCGTGCCATGAACTTGGCGTAAGCCGGGCGCCCAAATAAAGCATCGTACGGACTTCTTATCTTAACCACCTCAAAGGTTAGTTTTTCCGCCCTGTAGTTGTACTCATCTCCAAAGGCTACTTCCAGCTTGATCTTACCGACTGGATACGCTGACTTACCGGGCACCACCCCATGGAAAACAGTATTGGACTGGCTGAGGTGCTTATCAGTTAATCCCATACGACGGAAGGTCTCATAATAGAGGATGTTGATGCTGTTGCCTCCGTCCATGAGCACTTTAGTGAATTTATATCCCCCAACCTGAGGGGCCACCACCAAGGCCAGGTGACCCGGATTATCGACCCGGGGAGGGTGATCTTCCCTACTCCATATGATAGGCTGCTCAGACCATCTTAAATAGCGGGGAATCGCCGGCTCAACAGCATTTACAGCCCTCTTATGAAGCTTCTGATCTTGCTTGCACAGGCTGGTAGTGAACACATGATACTGTCCACCATTGAGCTGCTTTGGATTGGTCTGGTACCCCCCCTGCTGCTGCTGATTACCCTGGCCAGATTGCTGATTAAAACCCCCTTGGAAATTCTGAGAATTGGGATTTGAGCCGCCGCCCAGGCCATGAAAACCGCCGGCGCCTGAGCCGCCGCCCGGGCCATTGTTGCCATTAAAAGCATTGGAATTTTTGAAGGCCTTCATGATTGCGCAGTCCTTCCATAGATGAGTGGCCGGCTTCTCCCTAGAGCCATGCCTTGGACAAGGCTCATTCAACAACTGCTCAAGCGTCGGGCCTGACCCGCCGGCTCGGGGAGGTGGTCTCCCCTTACGTCGGTGGTTGTTACCCTGTGAATTGGCGTTGGCCACAAACTCCATACTGCCATCAGCCTTACGCTTGTTACCTCCCTGGTTCGCCGGGTTATGCTGAGGGCCCTTGCCATTGCCATTCCGTTTTCCCTTCCCTGTCCTTTCATCATCCGACGCGGGATCCTTGGTACTATCAGAGTCGGCGTACTTGACCAGAGCCGCCATCAGCGTACCCATATCATTGCAATCGCGCTTGAGCCGCCCGAGCTTCATCTTCAGGGGCGCAAAACGACAATTCTGCTCCAACATTAAGACTGCAGAGCCGGCATCCATCTTATCAGATGAATGTATTATCTCTTTGACCCGGCGAACCCAATGGGTTGTAGACTCACCCTCCTGCTGCTTGCAGTTAGTCAAATCCACAATTGACATAGATTGCCTACATGTGTCTTTGAAGTTTTGGATGAATTGGGCTTTTACCTCTTCCCATGACCCGATAGAATTAGGCGGCAGTCCTTTCAACCAAGTGCGGGCAGTTCCATCCAACATCATGGTGAAGTATTTGGCCATTGTCGCTTCGCTGACCTCTAGCAACTCCATAGCCATCTCATAGCTCTCGATCCATGCTCCAGGTTGTAAATCAGCCGTATAATTAGGCACCTTCCTAGGTCCTTTGAAATCCTTGGGCAGACGTTCATTACGGAGAGCCGGCACCAGCCAAGGGACACCTCCGGTCCTCGTAGGTATACCCGCCTCTATAGAAGCCGTCGGATAAACCGGGAGGGGCTGGTAAGCCGTTAACTAAGGCGCCTGCTCCGCCTCTTGCCGTGCTCTATCTTGTACTACTGCGTTAAAGGCTCCGTTATGAGCCGGGCCGTGGCCCGCTGGCAAGTCACGGCGCCGGACGTTGCTTGAGCCGATCGCTGAGACCATGTGTCTGCTATAACTTGGGCTCCGACCTGGACGAGGGGTTGAATGAATCCTGTCCCGGCTATATGAATATGCCTCCTGTTGCGCCAGAGCCGTCTGAAGAAGTTCTCTGACCCGGCGGGATTCGACCGCCGTTGGAGAGTCGCCATCGATTGGGAGAGCCGCCAGTTGTGCCGCCGCGGAGACCATGTTTTCCAACGGGTTGGCATAATGACCCGATGGTATTGGCACGTACTGAGGCGGGGTAGTGTTCACACGGGGAGGCCCCATCACTTGCGGCTGAAGCGGCGTTCCAGCCCCGGGTGCCGTGATCTCTGGCGGGTTACTGGGCCCTGCACCAGGTGTGTTGAAAAGGTTTCGAGGATCGTAAACCGGAGGGAGTCGAGATTGAGCCTGCTGATGCCTCCTTCTCATGATCTCATTGGATGCGTTCTGATCCATCGTGAGCCGGAATGACTGCGCCTGAATCAGCTGAGTCTGGGCGTCGAGAGCCGCCCGCTCTGCAGCCATCCTGATCCCTTCCGCTGCTAGATCTTCTTTGGCTCTCGCTATATCCAGCTTTAACTGTGCCACCTCCGCATCATGCTGAGCTTGATCCGCTGGGACGACCGTAGCAGTTAACAGGGCTGTCATCTTATCTGTGAGATCCATCAGTGCCTGAGCCGGCGAGTGCGCAGGGCCTCCTTCCCCAGCAGCGGGGTTTTGAACAGGTTGTGCGCCGGCCATGAAGATCCCGACCCGTCTGGGCGGCTCAAAGGGGTCCGGAATACTGTCGCCATCAGAGCCGCCCCTGAGCCTGCCATCTTGAAGTTGATATAACGAGTTGGTCTCGTCTGTGGACGACCCGCCGTCAGAGTGAGCGGCCGTCTCATCGCCAGATCCAGATCCTTCAGAGAGTCCTCCATGGACGCATCCCACGAAAGCACGCTTCAAAGCAGGCAGAGTCTGGGCGGGTCTTGCACGCTGAGCCGTCTCGATGGGGTCGGCGCAGTGGTCCGGCTCAGGGCCCGGCTCGCCAATCTTGCCAATGAAAACGTGAATTCCGCCGAAGGGGACCCGGTACCCGTACTCGATTGAGCCGGCATCGGGGCCCCAGCCTGCATCGTTGATGTAGAGCTTGCCGCGACAACTCTTGGTCATCCGGCCCACAGCGTATCCCTTGAGCCCTTCGAAGCTGCCTTTCAAGAACTCAAATCCACCGTGCGTTGGCCCCACGGTGGGCGCCAACTGTCGTGGAATTGTCACGGCAGATGTCCTCGTGCAAGGACTTAGTCGTGGTGCCATCGCAGCTAGGAAGCTTAAAGGGGTTAAACGGGACAAAGGACATGCGGATTATACTGGTTCGGCCCCTTACGGTGAAGGTAAAAGCCTACTCCAGTTGAGGTGGAATTACTTAGGGTTTCGATGACCAGGGAGCTTAACCACTATGCCTGACTATCGATCTGATGTTGCCTGTCCCGAACCGTCGCCGGGTCGTCCCTTTATATAGAGAGGTTGACGCCCAGCGGCTCTCAGAGTCCCAGCCGGCTCATAACAGTGTCCGGCTCGGACTCTTAACTATCCTTGCCTTACATTACAAGTCTTGCCGTAGCGGCGGTTTATCACTACGGGCCTTAAGCCGCCTCCGGGTCTTAAGCCCATTACTGAACCGCCATCCTCGAGCTTGGTACCGGGCTTCATGTGATGATCATTATGACGTAACCCGGCCCCTCCTGGGTGGGTGACTCTAATGGTTATATCCTCAACACCCCCCCCCTTGTTTTCTGCTAAGTCTCGAATTTATCACTTTATGTTGCTCTGTTCATCATGGCATATCTCATTGCATACTGCTCCTTTTCATGCATGTGATATATCGAAATGTTTGCCACGAGATGCTCTTCATTTTGTTCCATCGTGCCATGCTCGTTTGAGTTCATCTTGATGCCCAAATCTCTGGTGCAAGAGTGCTATATGCTGTTTACTGCTGTTACTTATCAGAACTTGGTGTTTTGTTATTTTTGTTGCATTTGATGTGTGCATCTTATGGGCATGAGCTTTATAGGTGTTTTGATCTATGCCATGCCATCTTTACAAAGGTATATGCCATGTATTTTTGTGGTCTATGTGGTGACTAGCACAAGCATGCAAACTAGGCTTCGTGATGTTTCTGTTTTCAGGGACTTAGGATTTTGCTTAAGTCTGTTACTTCTGTTATTTTGTTGCCATGTATCCATGTGTCTACAGTGAGATCCATGCTTCTTTTGAGTATGTTCAGTAAGGATGTTTTGTAGATATAGTTGTGTTCTACCCATCCATGCCCCTGTTTGCAATTACAGAGTGCCCTAGCATGTCTTAATCTTGCTCTACTTTTGCTATAAAATATTCCTGGCAGATTGTTAACATGATATTCAATTTTGCCAAGGTTGTTGTAGTTGATCCATACATGCTATGGATTTGTTCTTGCCATGGTTAGCTTCATAAACATGCCATCTTGCTGTAGGTATGCTTGTTTTGTCATGAATTTCTTTGTGATGAGTGTATCGAGCTCACAAAGATGCCTTCATATTTCTGTTAATGCCATGTTCTGTTTATCTGCCAAGTCTGAAACCTGCTAACGAAACTTGCTATGCTTACATGGGTGCCATCATATCTTCTGTGCCTTTTTGACTCATGGTCAGTAAGGGACTTTTGTTCTATGCATTTAGTAGATTCATGCCATGCCTTGTTTTGCTATGTTAAGTTCCTGTAGCATGTTGATTGCTTGCTCTGAACATTGCTACATGATGCTGTTTCAGCCATGTTCAGTATTTTCACCAAGTCTGTGAAGCTGATATCTTTTGCACTTTTGCCATGCTTGTTTGAGCCTGTTATTGTGTGATCTAGCCATAGCTCATTGTTCATCTTTTGTCAAGTATCTCCTGTAGATCACTGCCATATGCTTTTTTGCTATGTTGGGGTGCTGTAGCATAGTTACTTGATGTATTCTAAGTGCTATCATGCTGTTAATCGCAGAATCGTGTCATTCTTGTTTTGCTTGCCATTTGCAAACCGTGCATCCGTTTTCGGTGATCTTTATATCGATTTCGACCGAAATCATCTCATATTTCCAGTGGCATACTTGCTTCGCCAAGTTACTGCCTTGTTCATCCTTTTGCTTCCGGAGCACGCATACGCATCGCATATCATATCTCTCATATCATGCATGTATTGCATCATGTTGCTTGTGCATTTTCCGTGATTGATTGTGGTTCCATTGCTTGTGTTCTTGCTGTGGGTAGAGCCGGGAGACGAGTTCGTGAACGAGGAACCTGTTGAGTACGCTTACGAGGATCAAGCTTTCGACAACTCTGAGAACCTTGCAGGCAAGATGACCATACCCTTGAAATCACTTCTATCTTTACTTTGCTAGTTGTTCGTTCTATTGCTATGCTGCGCTACCTACCACTTGCTATATCATGCCTCCCATATTTGCCATGTCAAGCCTCTAACCATCCTTTCCTAGCAAACCGTTGTTTGGCCAAGTTACCGCTTTTGCTCAGCCCTTCTTATAGCGTTGCTAGTTGCAGGTGAAGTTGAAGATGGTTCCATGTTGGAACATGGATATTTTGGAATATCACAATATCTCTTATTTAATTAATGCATCTATATATTTGGTAAAGGGTGGAAGGCTCAGCCTTATGCCTGGTATTTTGTTCCACTCTTGCCGCCCTAGTTTCCGTCCTACCGGTATTATGTTCCTTGAGTTTGCGTTCCTTACGCGGTTGGGTGATTTATAGGACCCCCTTGACAGTTCGCTTTGAATAAAACTCCTCCAGCAAGGCCCAACCTTGGTTTTACATTTGCCTACCTAAGCCTTTTTCCCTTGGGTTTTCGCGAGCCGAGGGTCATCATTATTTAAACCCCCGGACCAGTGCTCCTTCGAGTGTTGGCCCAAACTGGGCGATGTCCGGCGCTCCCTGGGCAACCAGGGTCTATGCCAACCCGACGTCTTGCCCATCCGATGTGCCCTGAGAACGAGATATGTGCAGCTCTTATTGGGATTTGTCGGCACATTCGGGCGGCTTTGCTGGTCTTGTTTTACCATTGTCGAAATGTCTTGTAAACCAGGATCCCGAGACTGATTGGGTCTTCCCGGGAGAAGGTTTATCCTTCGTTGACCGTGAGAGCTTATAATGGGCTAAGTTGGGACACCCCTGCAGGGTATTATCTTTCGAAAGCCGTGCCCGCGGTTATGAGGCAGATGGGAATTTGTTAATGTCCGGTTGTAGAGAACTTGACACTTGACTTAATTAAAACACATCAACCGTGTGTGTAGCCGTGATGGTCTCTTTTCGGCGGAGTCCGGGAAGTGAACACGGTTCGGGTTATGAATGAGCGTAAGTAGTTTCAGGATCACTTCTTGATCATTTCTAGCTTCGCGACCGTTGCGTTGCTTCTCTTCTCGCTCTCATTTGCGTATGTTAGCCAACATATATGCTTAGTGCTTGTTGCAATTCCACCTCATTACCCCATCCTTTCCTATAAGCTTAAATAGTTTTGATCTCGCGGGTGTGAGATTGCTGAGTCCTCGTGAATCACAGATTCTACCAAAACAGTTGCAGGTGCCGACGATACCAGTGCAGGTGACGCAACCGAGCTCAAGTGGGAGTTCGACGAGGAACGTGGTCGTTACTATGTTTCGTTTCCTGATGATCAGTAGTGGAGCCCAGTTGGGACGATCGGGGATCTAGCATTTGGGGTTATCTTATTTTCATTTGGATTTGACCGTAGTCGGTCTATGTGTGGATTTTGGATGATGTATGAATTAATGTATGTATTGTGTGAAGTGGCGATTGTAAGCCAACTCTCGTTATCCCATTCTTGTTCATTACATGGGATTGTGTGAAGATGACCCTTCTTGCGACAATACCTACAATGCGGTTATGCCTCTAAGTCGTGCCTTGACACGTGGGTGATATAGCCGCATCATGGGCGTTACAGCATATTTTAGATTTGGTACTGTTCTGCCCTAAACACAATTTTAATGTTGTTAAACAGCAAAATAAAGTGCACCATGTTAATCTATGCATTTTTCTACCCCATTTACATATAAAGTTTATTAAATTCGGAGCTACGGTTAATTTGTTATGAATTAAAGCATTTTAACATGGCATTTAGCAAATTAATGCAAACAGCAAGTTTAAACATTTTTAACATGGGTGAAAGCTGGATATTATGAAACTAGATAGAATTCTAAGCATTTTACATATATAAAACATTTTAATCCGATGCACGGTTGTGCAGTTATTAAATGCATGATCATGAAGGGGTTTTCTGTAAATCTGCCAATTACCTGGAAATTAGGAAATTCACAGAACAGGAAAAAAACGTAGCAGGCCGAAACTGAAATGTGCACTGGGGCGGATGGGCTGCTCACCATGGGCCAAGGCCCAGTCGGTGGAAGAGGCAGGCCGGCGGGGCACTGGCTGGGCCTGATCTGGAGGCCAGCAGGCAACCCACGCGCGAGGCGGACGCAGTCAACGCACTGTCGAGCGCTGTGGCGCGCTGCTCGACCTGAAGCAGGTGATGCAGGGGAAGCAGGGCGCGACCCTCTACTCGACAGGGAGCAGAAGCAGAGCAGCGGCGTCGGGGATCTCCGGCGCGGCGGCGAAGGACGGAGGGCGTGGAACCGGGCGCGAAGGAGGGACTGATCTGACCGGCGGTGAGGTTCTGTGGGCGGGGGGGCGGAGGCAAACCGGCGGCCACGGACTTGGAGATCCCTGGCGGGGCTCCTGTAGAGAAAGACATGAGGGGAGAGATGAGGTGGTAAAACAAGACCAGCAAAGCCGCCCGATGTGCCGACAAATGGTAAAAGGAGTCGCATGTGTCTCGTTCTCAGGGCACACCGGATGGGCAAGACGTCGGGTTGGCATAGACCCTGGTTGCCCAGGGGGCACCGGACATCGCACGGTTTGGACCAGCACTCAGAGGAACACTGGCCCGGGGGGTTAAAATAAAGATGACCCTTGAGTCTGCAGAACCCAAGGGAAAAAGGCTTAGGTGGCAAATGTTAAAACCAAGGTTGGGCCTTGCTGGAGGAGTTTTATTCAAAGCGAACTGTCAAGGGGGTCCCATAAATCACCCAACCGCGTAAGGAACGCAAAATCAAGGAACATAACACCGGTATGACAGAAACTAGGGCGGCAAGAGTGGAACAAAACACCAGGCATAAGGCCGAGCCTTCCACCCTTTACCAAGTATATAGATGCATTAATTAAATAAGAGATATTGTGATATCCCAACATATCCATGTTCCAACATGGAACAAACTTCATCTTCACCTGCAACTAGCAACGCTATAAGAGGGGCTGAGCAGAAGCGGTAACATAGCCAAACAACGGTTTGCTAGGAAAGGTGGGTTAGAGGCTTGACATGGCAATATGGGAGGCATGATATAGCAAGTGGTAGGTAGCGCGGCGTAGCAATAGAGCGAACAACTAGCAAGCAAAGATATAAGTGATTTCGAGGGTATGGTCATCTTGCCTGAGATCCCGCAAGGAAGAAGAACGAGTCCATGAAGAAGACAAACGGAGGTAGTCGAACGAATCCTCACACTCCGAAACGAAAGCGAAGCTAACGAGAGAAGCAACCCAGAAAGAAACAAACAACATAGTAAACAATCATCACATAAACATGGCATGATGTACAATCAAGTATGATGCATGTCCGGTTTAATGATTCATGGCATGGCAAAGTGCAACAAACAATACTACAAATTAAGTGGAGCTCAATATGCAGCGAGTTGCATATTGACGAAACACCACATTCAAGTTATTTAGTTCGCTCTTGTTTATGTACCCAACAATATTAAATGTTTTTAAACATGGCAAGGGGTGAAGCATATGAAAACTACCTATCTAGGCAAGTTTAAATGAGGCCGGAACAACAAACAACAATTCTGGAAAATCCTCATGTGCGTATTTTAGATTTGGTATTGTTCTGCCCTAAACACAATTTTAATGTTGTTAAACAGCAAAATAAAGTGCACCATGTTAATCTATGCATTTTTCTACCCCATTTACATATAAAGTTTATTAAATTCGGAGCTACGGTTAATTTGTTATGAATTAAAGCATTTTAACATGGCATTTAGCAAATTAATGCAAACAGCAAGTTTAAACATTTTTAACATGGGTGAAAGCTGGATATTATGAAACTAGACAGAATTCTAAGCATTTTTCATATATAAAACATTTTAATCCGATGCACGGTTGTGCAGTTATTAATTGCATGATCATGAAGGGGTTTTCTGTAAATCTGCCAATTCCCTGGAAATTAGGAAATTCACAGAACAGTAAAAAAACCGTAGCAGGCCGAAACTGAAATGTGCACTGGGGCGGATGGGCTGCTCACCATGGGCCAAGGCCCAGTCGATGGAAGAAGTAGGCCGGCGGGGCGCTGGATGGGCCTGATCTGGAGGCCAGCAGGCAACCCACGCGCGAGGCGGGCGCAGTCAACGCGCGGTCGAGCGCTGTGGCGCGCTGCTCGACCTGAAGCAGGGGATGCAGGGGAAGCATGGCGCGGTCCTCTGCTCGACAGGGAGCAGAAGGAGAGCAGCGGCGTCGGGGATCTCCGGCGCGGCGGCGAAGGACGGAGGGCGTGGAACCGGGCGCGAAGGAGGGACCGATCTGACCGGCGGTGAGGTTCTGCGGGCGTGGGGCGGAGGCAAACCGGCGGCCACGGACTTGGAGATCCCTGGCGGGGCTCCTGTAGAGAAAGACATGAGGGGAGAGATGAGCAGCGGGAGAGAGGGAACAACATGGGAGGAGAGGCGCGGGAGGAGATGAGGTGGCGCTGGTCACCTGCGGGTCGCCGGCGAGTTTCGGTCGAGGGGATGCAGCGGGGCTCGGGACTGCTGCTGCTGCTTGGTGACACGGCGTCCCTGGCTGCTACTGCCATGACGGGGAGAGAGGAGGGTTAGAGAGAGAGAAGAAGACGGGAGAAAGGGAAGGGACAGGGGCGACGCGACCTGGGTCCAGCGGAGTTGCCGCGGTCGCCGGCGGCGGCTGGTTCCGGTGGGCTCTCGCCAGCGGGAGGCACGGTCGGGAGCTCCTCTCCCAAACCAAAACGAGCATGGAGGCGGGCAAGCGCTGCTGGTCTTCGGGAAGAACGTGCGGAGGCGCACGACTAGGAGAGCTCTGGGCGCGAGGGGCTTGAGGCCGCGAGGTCCTGGTGGCGCGGTTCCCGTTGGGGCTCGAGGGAGAGGGCGCCGCAAGGCGGCTGGCTGCGGTGTGGTTGGGTGGATGGATCGAGGGGAGACGGTGGTTGGCCCGGGATGGATCTGGGAGGATCCCAAGGTGGGAGGCGAGTGGGTGGATGGCTGGCGGCGGGGACGAGACTGATGGGACAAGCCTCCTAAAGATTAGGGTTGGACTAGTTTATATATAGCGTGCGGATTAGGTTAGGGACTAATCCGGTCCGTCCGATCGAAATCGAGCGGTCGAGAATAAATAGGTTAGGTAGCCCAAATAAGAAACCAGAGATGTTTGGGGATGATCCGGACCCAACGGTAACGGAAGTCCGGTTCGGGTTCGGGGAAGTTTCGGACACGGGCGAGGGGTCGATGCTCTGCACAAAGAGGGGTTAGGCGGTCACAGTCAAGAGGGAAGCGAAAACCCGATTGGTCTGGAACGGTCAATGCAGGCAAGGCGGTCCGAGGAAAGGTGATGAAGGCAAAGGGAGAAACGGCAACGACGAACGAATGCAAGTTTTAAAACATGACGGCAACGGAGTGCCGATGCAATGCGAATGATGCGATGATGAAATGCAACAAGCAAATAAAACACACAACGACAAAAAACATGAAAGCCGTCTAGAGCGTCGGTCTCGGGGCGTTACTATTAAAAAAAATCAACTTTTTCCTGTTTGTTTTCTTCCATTTTGTTTTTGCACTTGGCAACATAGTGCACCGCTCGGAGAGAGAAGATCACTACAACAATGAAACAAGTGAGCTGCACTTATTTTTTCCCTTTTTCTTCTATGCATGTTTTCAAACGAAACAAAGTGCATTAGAAAAAGAAGTGAACTTCTCATGGGAATTTATTTTCTCTTTTTCTACATAGTAAACCACTAATCACCACAAAATGGACCACATCATTTTTTTCTCAAAGTACATAGCATGATAAAAAAATCCAGTTCGACAAAAGAACTGCTCAGTACAGTCAAGCGAACATCTTCAGCCCAAAGCGACTTTACTTTTTTGTGATATGGGCTTCAACTTCTCTCAAAGAGCAATGCATTTGTTTGAATAATTTACACAAACAACAGAGGCAAAATTAACAAACTGCTCAGTACTTTCAAGCGGACATCTTCGGTCCAAATGACTTGTTATTGTGATATTGGCTTCAACTTCTCTCAAAGAGCACTGCATTTTTGTTTGAATAATTTACACAAACAGCAAAGGAAATATTAAAAACAATTACAACAAGGAGGACTGCCTTTGTTCAAGTAATTAAAAAAACATCCTTCAATGATAGTTATCCTGGTTCCCAGCGTGGCAGATCCCGTCCTGACCTCACACGGAGCAGTAGGAGAAGGCACGACCAGCGCCATGGATCTGACAGTGAACTGCAAAAGGAAATTCAGCGAGCTGCAAAAAATTCACCGACGAGTGGCATACCGACCTGCAATCTGAGCCGCGACGAGCTGCACGCCATGCTGCCGGCGTCTTTATCCTCGGGCCGTCGTCGTCGTCGCGCGCAAGGCTGCGGGTGAAGCCAGTGGACCCTGTCGTTGCCTTTTTTTGGATGCGGGAGTCGTGCCTCCGCCGGAAAAACAAACCGCACGGCGTGCTGCCGACGAGCTACAAATCCTGCTCGGCCGATCGCGTAGAATTTCGGGGGGAGGGGCAAGGAGGGAGGGTGAGGACGGAGAAGCTCACGGCGACCTTGTCCCATCCGGTAGGCTGTGGCCGCGACACCCCATCCAGGCGGTAGGTAGAAGCAGTGGTCGACGGAATCCATGGTGTGGCGTCGGATCCAGGATGAGGGTGCTAGGAGTACCCAATTGTGGTGTCCCGGTCTGGAGATCTAGGGGTCAGAGGATAGCTTGGAGAAAGGGATGAGATATCAGACGAAAAGGGATGAGATTATCAGCAGAAAGGGGATGAGAAAGGTTCACAGGATTCAATTACAACACACCCCGAGCACCACTCCTCACCTCCTAGTTATACCACTCTACACTTACAGGTGGGTCACACCCACGCGACAGCTTACAGTAACTATTCATCGTCCACGTCATCGTCGTTCGCCGGTCCACTCGTCAGGGAGTCTGGAGCCGGCGACTCGCTGTCCGCCGAATTGGAGGAAGGCGTGACATTGCCCCCCGCTTGAGCTTGCTCATCGTCCCACAGAAGAGCTTCGGGAAATCTGCTTTTGACGACGTAGTAATCCTCCCAGGTAGCACACTCTGGAGGAACATGTGCCCATTGAATGAGAACTTGAGGTGCTGCTGCATTGCCCTTGCGTACCATCCGACGATCAAGGATTGCAACAGGTACCGGTGCTACTGTTGTCAAATCCGGCACGGCAGGAATATCCGTATACACAGGAGTGTAGTTTGGAGTAAATGGCTTCAATTGGGACACATGAAAGACTGGGTGTACTTGAGCTGAAACTGGTAATTGTAGTCTGTATGCGACAGCACCAATGCGCTCCAGAACAGTATAGGGACCGAAATACTTGTAGGATAATTTGGGATATGAACGATTGACCACCGTTTGTTGGGCATAAGGTTGGAGTTTCAGCAAAACTTGATCACCAGGTTGAAACTGACGTTCAGTCCTGTTCTTGTCAGCATAGCTCTTCATGCGTTGCTGGGCTCGTATCAGCTGAGCACGCAAAAGTTCAGTCTGTGCCTTATAGTCGATAACAACACTAGCAGCTGGCGAGTCATTGGACACGGTAAGGTTAGGCATTCCTCCAAAATTTGGGGCGATGTGATACAAAGCTTGGAATGGTGAGCATTGAAGAGCAGTATGAAAACTGGAATTGTACCAGAACTCTGCCATGGATAGCCAACGACGCCAATGACGAGGATTGTCTTGTACAGCACAACGAAGATACTGCTCCAAACATTGATTTACTCGTTCGCTCTGACCATCTGTTTGCGGATGGTAAGCTGTGCTGTAGTGGAGCTCAATACCCATGGATTGCAGGAGGTTTCTCCAAAACTTACTAGTGAAGATCTTATCACGATCAGAGATAATGGTTTTGGGAATACCATGTAGTTTCACCACATTATCCAGGAAAACTTTGGCCACTGAAGTTGCTGTGAAAGGATGATGCAAGGGCAGAAAGTGAGCATACTTTGTTAAGCGGTCAACGACCACCAATATTGAATTTGCACCCTCTGAATTAGGAAGACCCTCCATGAAATCCATTGTCAATTCAGTCCAAGGACTGTCGGGGGGTGGCAAGGGTTGCAGAAGGCCAGCTGGTTTTGTATTAGTGTGTTTTGCTTGTTGACACACTATACATTGATGGATATAATTTTCCACAGCAACCTTAAGACCTGGCCAATAATACAGCTGCTTCAATCTGTGGTATGTGGCCTGAATACCTGAATGGCCTCCCACTGCAGTATCATGGTGAGCTGCTATCAGCTTAGTTTGTAGGGCAAGATTTGCACCAATATACATTCTGCCTTTGTAAGTAATGAGGCCTTTCTTCAATGCATAACCTTTTGCATTAGGTGATTGAATTGCCAGCTCTTGTAATAACTGAGTGGCCACTGTGTCAGTGACATAGGAATTGGAAACCTCCTGGACCCAATCAGGTTGCAAGGTGGAAATGGCATGTGCTTCCAATAAATGGCCCACTCGAGACAAGGAATCAGCAGCACCATTATCACTGCCCTTTCTGTACTTAATCTGAAACTGTAAACCCACGAGCTTGGCCATTGCCTTGCGTTGCAAATCAGTAGTCAAAATTTGATCCTCTAGGTTGCAGAGGCTCTTATGATCGGTGACTATCTGAAATGGGCCGCGCTGTAAATAAGGACGCCACTTATCCACAGCCATAATCACAGCAAGGAATTCTTTTTCATAGATGGACATTTTACAGTTAAGTATCCCAAGAGCCTTGCTCATGTATGCAATTGGATGCCCTTTCTGCATTAACACTGCCCCCACTCCAGTGTCACAAGCGTCAGTTTCCACGGTGAAGGGCTCGGAAAAATTGGGCAAAGCCAGGACAGGTGCCTGTGCCATAGCTTGTTTCAGAGCAAGAAATGCTTGTGTTGCTTGTTCATTCCAGTAGAAACCCTTTTTGGTCAGAAGTTGGGACAGTGGTTTAGCAATCAGACTATAATGTTTAACAAATTTACGGTAATAACCTGTTAGGCCAAGGAATCCTCGTAGTTCAGTTGCTGTCTTAGGAATTGGCCACTGTTCCATCACCACTGTTTTCTCGGGATCGGTTGCAACACCGGAATCAGAGATAATATGGCCAAGATACTGAATACTGTTCTGCCCAAAAGAACACTTGGATAACTTAGCAAAGAATTGAGCCTGACGAAGTGTTTCGAATACCAGACGCAGATGCTCTAAATGCTCTGCCCAAGATGAACTGTAGACCAAGATATCGTCCAGGAAGACTATCACAAACTTGCGGAGGTATTTAGCAAAGATGAGATTCATAATGCACTGAAATGTGGCTGGCGCATTCGTTAATCCAAATGGCATCACTCGGAATTGAAAGTGGCCGTGATGCGTTTTAAAGGCTGTCTTTTCTTCATCCTCTGGCCTCATGCGAATTTGATGGTATCCTGCGCGCAAATCTAACTTGGAGAAAAATTTAGTGCCAGCCAATTCGTCCAGCAACTCATCAACGACCGGTAGGGGAAACTTGTTCTTCAAAGTTATGGAATTCAAGCGACGATAATCAACACAAAATCGCCAAGTGCCGTCCTTCTTTTTAACTAACAGCACCGGAGACGCGAACGGACTCATGCTTGTCTGAATCACCCCTCTGTCAAGCATTTCCGAGACCTGACGTTCGATCTCGTCCTTTTGCAATGGAGAGTACCGGTAGGGGCGACTGTTTGTTGGATGAGCTCCTGGTTCTAACGAGATCGAATGATCCAAAGCACGATGTGGTGGCAAAGTAGTGGGCTGATCAAAAACATCATGATATTCCTCGAGTAAAGACTGCATATCTGATTGCACTATGTTGGGTACAGATTTTGTTGTTTGCTGTATAGGATCAATCATAGCCATGGCCCAGACCTCATTCCCAGAAATCCACTTATTTAGCTGTTCCACAGACATTTCCTGGAGTGACTCTTGTGGTTTAGAAAGGACACCCTGCAGTGTAATAGATTTTCCCAGATAATCGAATGTTAATGTTTTCTGACGCCAATGGCAGATCATAGGACTGAACTGCTCTAGCCAGTCCATGCCTAATATGGCATCATAGGCCCCAAGCTCCAGGACCCTCATGTCAGTGACAAATGTAGATCCTTGTGTCCACCACTGTAACCCTTGTACTTGAGCATCAGATGACAAAATTTGTCCATTTGCTACCTTAACTGAAACTGTTGGGACTGACTGAATAGTACAACCAGCACGCTCTGCAAAGCTCTTATTTACAAACGTGTGTGTGCTGCCAGAGTCAATAAGCAAGAGCATCACCTGATTTCCCACCAAAGCATGAATGCGAACTGTTTCCAAAGCTTCTGTTCCGGCGAGAGCATGCACAGAAAGATGATAGCAAGTAGCAGGTATTGTTGTTTCTTCCAAGAGATCCAGAGCAACCACTGCATCATCTGATGATACTTCACCAAATTCTCCAACTTCAATAGTGAGTAGCTGACCTGATCTTTTACACTGATGCTCTTTGGAATACTTATCCCCACATTTAAAACAAAGACCATTGGCGCGCCGAAAATCACGGATCAGCCGTTCCCTGTTAAAATCATCATTGCCCTGACGGCGAGGCAATTCTGTTCGGCCGTGCCTAGACGGGATCCGGTGGTTGGGCGCCCTGATCCGGCTTGTCCCAACCTCCACCGCCCCTTCTAACCACGACGAGCGGCCGGATCTCGTCGGATCCTGTAGGGCAGCGGCAGCTGGAGGTAGCCGGTAGGCTCGGGTGGTGAATAGGGTGGCGGCGGCGCATGGGTTCGTGTGGACGGAGGCGCACGCGGCTGGTGGTGGTTTGGTGGCGGCGCTCACCGGGGTTGGAGGTGGCTGGGCGGCGCGCGTGGCTACTGGTGGTCAGCGGCGGCATTCGATGTGCCCGAGGTGGGAGGTGGAGGGCGAGGGGAGGAGGTTCGCCGAGGCGGGGAGTAGAGGCAGTCCAGGGCGGCGGAGATCCACGGACGGCGGCCTGGCCCTTGGCTATCCCGGCCGGCGGTAGAAGGCAGTGGAGGTCGGGGGTGGAGTGGGAGGAAGGTGGGGGTCGTGGGGGGTGGAGTGGGAGGAAGGTGGGGGCTCAGGTGGGGAGTTCTTTTTTTTTTCTGTTAGATGTAGTTCGGTTATGGGTGGGTGGGTGGTCGGTTCGCTGGTTTTTGTTGTACTGACGTGTTAGCAGAATAAGACGGGTGTTACTAGAATAAGACTCTCATCCTATATATTCTGTTACCCCGGTCTTATATAGGGCGCGACACGCCTACATCGTGGAATCTCCCCGACCCAGCCCGAACCCAACCCACCTTCCGTCGGAGGCAGCCATCTTGGGCGAGCGAGCGACAGTGTCAGCCGGAGCGAGGGAGCCCGCGACGCCGTGACTGGCCGCCGACGGATCCACCGCCGCCATCCCCTTCCTTAGTGGCAAAGCAATGACAGGGCCGTGATCCCCGCCTCCTGCCTCACTCCCTCTCCGGGGCTCCTTCACCGGGGCCGTGATCCCCGCCTCCAGCCTCCCTCCCTCGCCGGGGCTCCTTCGCCGGGGCCGTGATCCCCATCTCCTGCATCCCTCCCTCGCCGGGGCTCCTGCGCCGGGCCCGTGATCCCCGCCACCAGCCTCCCTCCCTTGTCGGGGCTCCTTTGTCGGGCCCGTGATCCCCGCCACCAGCCGCTGCCTCCCCGGACCTCGTCGTTGGACCTCCACCACAAGCAGGAGAGCCGTCGTCTCCCCAAGCTCCCTGCATCAATGGCGCCGCCTTCCAAGAACATGCCAGTACGCCACCCACGAGAGGAAGAAGAAGTCAGATCCAAGAACATGCCACTGGAGGTGATGTCTGCTTCCCACACTAATTTTGCTCAAAAATTGAATCAGTACAAAAAATGTTTTCATGTCTGGGTTTGCCTGAAGAAAAATACCACATTTGTGTCAGTTTCATCAGTTCATCAGTCCTGCTATGTAGAAGATTCAATTTAGAAAATGCACACACTATGCTCTGCCTACATGTTACACTATTAGATGAAGGAAATATGCCCTAGAGGCAATAATAAAGTTATTATTTATTTCCTTATATCATGATAAATGTTTATTATTCATGCTAGAATTGTATTAACCGGAAACATAATACTTGTGTGAATACATAGACAAACAGAGTGTCACTAGTATGCCTCTACTTGACTAGCTCGTTGATTAAAGATGGTTATGTTTCCTATCCATAGACATGAGTTGTCATTTGATTAACGGGGTCACATCATTAGGAGAATGATGTGATTGACTTGACCCATTCCGTTAGCTTAGCACTCGATCGTTTAGTATGTTGCTATTGCTTTCTTCATGACTTATACATGTTCCTATGACTATGAGATTATGCAACTCCCGTTTACCGGAGGAACACTTTGTGTGCTACCAAACGTCACAACGTAACTGGGTGATTATAAAGGTGCTCTACAGGTGTCTCCGTATTTGTTGGGTTGGCGTATTTCGAGATTAGGATTTGTCACTCCGATTGTCGGAGAGGTATCTCTGGGCCCACTCAGTAATACACATCACTATAAGCCTTGCAAGCATTGTGACTAATGAGTTAGTTGCGGGATGATGTATTACGAAACGAGTAAAGAGACTTGCTGGTAACGAGATTGAACTAGGTATCGAGATTGTAACGCCCCGAGACCGACGCTTCAGAAGACTTCCTTATTCTCGTGATCACCGTGTGTTCTTTCTGGTGCTTGCTCTTTTATTTTTGCATTGCATCATGTCATCATGTCATCATGTCATTAATCTTTGCATAAAAACCCACCTAAATAAATTGCATGGATCTTCGGTCCATTTAAATCGAGGGAATTCACATGGTGATTTCTCTTTATAACATATCCTCCTAATATTTATGGAGCTACCATAAATATTCCATTAGTTTGGAATTAACCGGAACACACTTGCAAATATCCCAATGCCTTTGTTATCTTAATTCTTGGTCTCCAACCTCGCATTATATTTTTTCATCTTATTCCGGAGCTCCACCAAAAATCCGAACATTTTTGGACCTTCCCAACCCTCACTTCCTTCAAATCATTTGAATTAAATTCAAATGCATTTGAATTTATATCGTCCAATCAGGCCACTTCTATTTTTCCTGGATCAAGCGCATTTTTGTGATTCCGGGAAAATTGTCCGCATGCGCAAATCCTTTCTCTAACCCTCTCTTTCTTTTCCTTTTCTCTATTTCTTTTCTGCCAAAGAAATAAGGGAGAGACCCCCCCAGCCGGCCACTTGGGCCTCCTGTTAGCCGCAGCACGGCCTTCTCCAGCAGTCGGCCCAGGCCGGCCCATCCTTCTCCGCAGCCCAGCCAAGCCTCCCAGGCCTAGGCCCAGTCGGCGCCCCACCTAACCCTAGCCCATCTTCCCTCCTCTCGATCTCTCCCTCTCGTCCCTCCTCCGCCGCCAGTGCCCGACCCCATCTCCCATCGCGCCCGATCCCCGTCTCCCTCCTCTCGCTCCCCTCACTCGTCCTTCCTCCTGCGCCCACACCTTGCCTCCCATGGCGCCCGAAGCCCTGCTCCCGGTCACCCTCGCCGCCACACGCAGAGAGGAGCAGAGCCCCGCGCGCCGTCCTCTGCCGATGGCGAGCGCGACCACGCCGGCTTCTCCTGACCCTGCCGCGGCCACCTCTCCCCGCCTGCATCGCGCTGCCCCACCGGAGCTCCTTCGCCCGAGAACCCATGGAGAGGGCCTCCCGAGTCCTCCTCGCGCCGTGCCAGTGAACCCGCCAGCGACCTCGACCTTCAGGCCACCCCGTCGCGCCCCTGCCTCCTCGACCTCCTGACTCCCTCACGCCGAAGCCGCACGGGAGACGAGCTCCCCGCAGCAGCGCCCGACCCCGCGCTCGTCTCTTCGCCCGGACGGCCGCATCGTCCGCATGTACCTCGCCGGCGAGCAGCCCGCTAGGACAGGCCAGTCCCGCTCGGAACAAGCCTCCTCCACGCGCCAAGTCCTGCGGCCGTCGCCCCTGCATCGCGCCAAGTTCCTGCATCGCGCCCCCCTGTTGCTGTTGACGCCAAGTTCAACGACCACCGAGCGTGGAATTCGACAAGTACACCACCGGCAAGACTAAAACACTGAAACGACAAGGTCGACTATGTTTTGCTGCCTCTCCGGAACGCCAAGTTCCACAAGACACAAGTACCACGACGACTGTTGTTCGCCAAGTACCCTCTCCGGATCGTCAATGCTCGAATACCGATGACATGTACCACAACCGTGGCCTTGGGTTTCGTCAAGTTACTATACGACCCGTGTACAACTACCGTCTCCCCGAAGACTTGGATTCGTCAAGTACCTCTCCGAAACGAACGCGTACCACTACTTCCACTACGACCCTCCCGAGAACGTCTACTTCCTCTACCTCGTACCGAACTTGATCCGTTCCGAAACGCACGCCTCGAAGGTATAACCCGAGACGACGTCCGTGGAACGAAAGCATGTGTTGTTTGAGTTGCTTGCGTTTGCACCGTGCCCGACTTGTTCGTCGCACGCTGTCACTCGTTTCCTTACCATGCCGCCGTACCCTGGGAACCCGGTAACCGGGAGCACCCCACCATTCTCTTGCGTGTTTCACACATCCGCACAATTCTCCTTGCGCCGGTATCTCCGTGAGCTACCGGAACCGATATGTTGCCGTGGCACCATTTTCGGATTCGTTGCCGTGGCACCCTTTTTCGTTCCACCACGGTAACAAATGCTTCATAACATGCTCGTGTCCACGTTTTATAAAATTGCATATACCTTGCATTGTCATCCGCATCATGATAACAACATTTAAAATGTCTAAAATTGATGTTTGCATTAAATTGCTAAATGACATATGGGGATTTTCCGGCATTGTCGTTTGTTATTTCCGGCCTCATTTAAACTTGCCTAGATAGGTTGTTTAATTATGCTTCACCTCTTGCCATGGCTAATAACATTTAATATTGTTGGGTACATAAATGAGAGAGAACTAAATAATTAAATGTGGTGTTTCGTCAATATGCAACTCGTTGCATATTGAGCTCCACTTAATTTGTAGTGTTGTTTGTTGCACCTTGCCATGCCATGCCTCATTAAACCGGACATGCATCATACTTGTTTGTGCATCATGCCATGTGTATGTGGTGGTTGTTTACTATGGTGTTTGTTTTTTTCCGGTTTGCTTCTCCCGTTACCTTCGGTTTCGTTCCGGAGTTGTGAGGATTCGTTCGACTACGTCCGCTTGTTTTCTTCATGGACTCGTTCTTCTTCCTTGCGGGATCTCAGGCAAGATGACCATACCCTCGAAATCACTTCTATCTTTGCTTGCTAGCTGTTCGCTCTATTGCTATGCCGCGCTACCTACCACTTGCTTTTCAAGCCTCCCAAGTTGCCATGAACCTCTAACCTTTGTCACCCTTCCTAGCAAACCGTTGTTTGGCTATGTTACCGCTTTTGCTCAGCCCCTCTTATAGCATTGCTAGATGCAGGTGAAGATGAAGATTGCTCCATGTTGAATTATGTTTATGTTGGGATATCACAATATCTCTTATTTAATTAATGCATCTATATATTTGGTAAAGGGTGGAAGGCTCGGCCTTATGCCTGGTGTTTTGTTCCACTCTTGCTGCCCTAGTTTCCGTCATACCGGTGTTATGTTCCTTGATTTTTGTGTTCCTTACGCGGTTGGGTGATTTATGGGACCCCCTTGACAGTTCGCCTTGAATAAAACTCCTCCAGCAAGGCCCAACCTTGGTTTTACCATTTGCCCACCTATCCCCTTTTCCCTTGGGTTCTGCAGACTCAAGGGTCATCTTTATTTAAGACCCCCCCGGGCCAGTGCTCCTTCGAGTGTTGGTCCGAACCGAGCAGCCTGCGGGGCCACCTCGGGGAAACTCGAGGTCTGGTTTTACTCGTAGCTTGACTTATCCGGTGTGCCCTGAGAACGAGATATGTGCAGCTCCTATCGGGATTTGTCGGCACATTCGGGCGGCTTTGCTGGTTTTGTTTTACCATTGTCGAAATGTCTTGTAAACCGGGATTCCGAGACTGATCGGGTCTTTCCGGGAGAAGGTTTATCCTTCGTTGACCGTGAGAGCTTATGATGGGCTAAGTTGGGACACCCCTGCAGGGTATAAACTTTCGAGAGCCGTGCCCGCGGTTATGTGGCAGATGGGAATTTGTTAATATCCGGTTGTAGAGAATTTGACACTTGACCTTAAATTAAAACGCATCAACCGCGTGTGTAGCCGTGATGGTCTCTTCTCGGCGGAGTCCGGGAAGTGAACACGGTTTCTGGGTTATGTTTGACGTAAGTAGGAGTTTAGGATCACTTCTTGATCATTGCTAGCTTCACGACCGTTCCGTTGCTTCTCTTCTCGCTCTTATTTGCGTATGTTTAGCCACCATATATGCTAGTGCTTGCTGCAGCTCCACCTCATTACACCTTCCTTTCCTTTTAGCTTAAATAGTCTTGATCTCGCGGGTGTGAGATTGCTGAGTCCTCGTGACTCACAGATACTTCCAAACAGTTGTAGGTGCCGATGATACCAGTGCAGGTGACACAACCGAGCTCAAGTGGGAGCTCGATGAAGATCTTGTTCGTTGTGTTTTTTTTTTCATTTTGATCAGTAGTGGTGCCCAGTTGGGACGATCGGGGATCTAGCAGTTGGGTTGTCTTCTTTTCTTTTGGTTCCGTAGACGGACCTACGTGTGTATCTTGAATGATGTATGATTTATTTATGTATTGTGTGAAGTGGCGATTGTAAGCCAACTCTTTATCCCATTCTTGTTCATTACATGGGATTGTGTGAAGATGACCCTTCTTGCGACAAAACCACAATGCGGTTATGCCTCTAAGTCGTGCCTCGACACGTGGGAGATATAGCCGCATTGAGGGTGTTATAGAGATACCGACGATCGAATCTCGGGCAAGTAACATACCGATGACAAAGGGAATAACGTATGTTGTTATGCGTCTGACCGATAAAGATCTTCGTAGAATATGTGGGAACCAATATGAGCATCCAGGTTCCGCTATTGGTTATTGACCGGAGAGGTGTCTCGGTCATGTCTACATAGTTCTCGAACCCGTAGGGTCCGCACGCTTAACGTTACGATGACAGTTATATTATGAGTTTATATGTTTTGATGTACCGAAGGTTGTTCGGAGTCCCGGATGTGATCACGGACATAACGGGGAGTCTCGAAATGGTCGAGACATAAAGATTGATATATTGGAAGCCTATGTTTGGATATCGGAAGTGTTCCGGGTGAAATCGGGATTTTTTCGGAGTACCGGGAGGTTACCGGAACCCCCCGGTAACTTAATGGGCCTTAGTGGGCCTAGGTGGAAGAGAGGAGAGGAGGCCAGGGCAGGGCCGCACGCCCCTCCCCCCAGTACGAATAGGACAAGGAGAGGGGGGCGGCGCCCCCCCTTTCCTTCCTCCCCTCCACCTCTTCCCCCTCTCTCTCCTAGTCCAACATGGAAAAGGGGGGAGTCCTACTCCCGGTAGGAGTAGGACTCCTCCTGGCGCGCCTCTCCCCTTGGCCGGTAGAACATCATCATTGTCACCACGCCGTCGTGCTGACGAAACTCTCCCTCAACACTCGGCTGGATCGGAGTTCGAGGGACGTCATCGAGCTGAACGTGTGCTGAACTCGGAGGTGCCGTGCGTTCGGTACTTGATCGGTCGGATCGTGAAGACGTACGACTACATCAACCGCGTTGTGTTAAACGCTTCCGCTTTCGGTCTACGAGGGTACGTGGACAACACTCTCCCATCTCGTTTCTATACATCACGATGATCTTGCGTGTGCGTAGGAATTTTTTTGAAATTACTACGTTCCCCAACAGTCGCATCCGAGCCTGGTTTTATGCGTTGATGTTATATGCACGAGTAGAACACAAGTGAGTTGTGGGCGATATAAGTCATACTGCTTACCGGCATGTCATATTTTGGTTCAGCGGTATTGTGAGATGAAGCGGCCCAGACCGACATTACGCGTACGCTTACGCGAGACTGGTTTCACCGTTGCGAGCACTCGTTGCTTAAAGGTGACTGGCGGGTGTCTGTCTCTCTCACTTTAGTTGAACCGAGTGTGGCTACGCCCGGTCCTTGCGAAGGTTAAAACAGCACCAACTTGACAAACTATCGTTGTGGTTTTGATGCGTAGGTAAGAACAGTTCTTGCTAAGCCCGTAGCAGCCACGTAAAACTTGCAACAACAAAGTAGAGGACGTCTAACTTGTTTTTGCAGGGCATGTTGTGATGTGATATGGTCAAGACATGATGCTGAATTTTATTGTATGAGATGATCATGTTTTGTAACCGAGTTATCGGCAACTGGCAGGAGCCATATGGTTGTCGCTTTATTGTATGCAATGCAATTGCCATGTAATTGTTTTACTCTATCACTAAGCGGTAGTGATAGTCGTAGAAGCAATAGTTGGCGAGACGACAACGATGCTACGATGGAGATCAAGGTGTCGCGTCGGTGACGATGGTGATCATGACGGTGCTTCGGAGATGGAGATCACAAGCACAAGATGATGATGGCCATATCATATCACTTATATTGATTGCATGTGATGTTTATCTTTTATGCATCTTATCTTGCTTTGATTGACGGTAGCATTATAAGATGATCTCTCACTAAATTTCAAGATAAAAGTGTTCTCCCTGAGTATGCACCGTTGCCAAAGTTCGCCGTGCCCAGACACCACGTGATGATCGGGTGTGATAAGCTCTACGTCCATCTACAACGGGTGCAAGCCAGTTTTGCACACGCAGAATACTCAGGTTAAACTTGACGAGCCTAGCATATGCAGATATGGCCTCGGAACACTGAGACCGAAAGGTCGAGCGTGAATCATATAGTAGATATGATCAACATAGTGATGTTCACCACTGAAAACTACTCCATTTCACGTGATGATCGGTTATGGTTTAGTTGATTTGGATCACGTAATCACTTAGATGATTAGAGGGATGTCTATCTAAGTGGGAGTTCTTAAGTAATATGATTAATAGAACTTAAATTTATCATGAACTTAGTACCTGATAGTATCTTGCTTGTCTATGTTAATTGTAGATAGATGGCCCGTGCTGTTGTTCCGTTGAATTTTAATGCGTTCCTTGAGAAAGCAAAGTTGAAAGATGATGGTAGCAATTATACGGACTGGGTCCGTAACTTGAGGATTATCCTCATTGCTGCACAGAAGAATTACGTCCTGGAAGCACCGCTGGGTGCCAGGCCTGCTGCAAGAGCAACACCAGAGGTTATGAATGTCTGGCAGAGCAAAGCTGATGACTACTCGATAGTTCAGTGTGCCATGCTTTACGGCTTAGAACCGGGTCTTCAACGACGTTTTGAACGTCATGGAGCATATGAGATGTTCCAGGAGTTGAAGTTAATATTTCAAGCAAATGCCCGGATTGAGAGATATGAAGTCTCCAATAAGTTCTACAGCTGCAAGATGGAAGAGAATAGTTCTGTCAGTGAGCATATACTCAAAATGTCTGGGTATAACAATCACTTGATTCAACTGGGAGTTAATCTTCCGGATGATAGCGTCATTGACAGAATTCTTCAATCACTGCCACCAAGCTACAAGAGCTTCGTGATGAACTATAACATGCAAGGGATGAATAAGACAATTCCCGAGCTCTTCGCAATGCTAAAGGCAGCGGAGGTAGAAATCAAAAAGGAGCATCAAGTGTTGATGGTCAATAAGACCACTAGTTTCAAGAAAAAGGGCAAAGGGAAGAAGAAGGGGAACTTCAAGAAGAACAGCAAGCAAGTTGCTGTTCAGGAGAAGAAACCCAAATCTGGACCTAAGCCTGAAACTGAGTGCTTCTACTGCAAGCAGACTGGTCACTGGAAGCGGAACTGCCCCAAGTATTTGGCGGATAAGAAGGATGGCAAGGTGAACAAAGGTATATGTGATATACATGTTATTGATGTGTACCTTACCAGAGCTCGCAGTAGCACCTGGGTATTTGATACTGGTTCTGTTGCTAATATTTGCAACTCGAAACAGGGACTACGGATTAAGCGAACACTGGCCAAGGACGAGGTGACGATGCGCGTGGGAAACGGTTCCAAAGTCGATGTGATCGCCGTCGGCACGCTACCTCTACATCTACCTTCGGGATTAGTATTAGACCTAAATAATTGTTATTTGGTGCCAGCGTTAAGCATGAACATTATATCTGGATCTTGTTTGATGCGAGACGGTTATTCATTTAAATCAGAGAATAATGGTTGTTCTATTTATATGAGTAATATCTTTTATGGTCATGCACCCTTGAAGAGTGGTCTATTTTTAATGAATCTCGGTAGTAGTGACACACATATTCATAATGTCGAAGCCAAAAGATGCAGAGTTGATAATGATAGTGCAACTTATTTGTGGCACTGCCGTTTAGGTCATATCGGTGTAAAGCGCATGAAGAAACTCCATAATGATGGACTTTTGGAATCACTTGATTATGAATCACTTGGTACTTGCGAACCGTGTCTCATGGGCAAGATGACTAAAACACCGTTCTCCGGAACTATGGAGAGAGCAACTAATTTGTTGGAAATCATACATACAGATGTATGTGGTCCGATGAATATTGAGGCTCGTGGCGGATATCGTTATTTTCTCACCTTCACAGATGATTTGAGCAGATATGGGTATATCTACTTAATGAAACATAAGTCTGAAACATTTGAAAAGTTCAAAGAATTTCAGAGCGAAGTTGAAAATCATCGTAACAAGAAAATAAAGTTTCTACGATCAGATCGTGGAGGAGAATATTTGAGTTACGAGTTTGGCCTACATTTGAAACAATGCGGAATAGTTTCGCAACTCACGCCACCCGGAACACCACAACGTAATGGTGTGTCCGAACGTCGTAATCGTACTTTACTAGATATGGTGCGATCTATGATGTCTCTTACTGATTTACCGCTATCGTTTTGGGGTTATGCTTTAGAGACGGCTGCATTCACTCTAAATAGGGCACCATCGAAATCCGTTGAGACGACGCCTTATGAACTATGGTTTGGCAAGAAACCAAAGTTGTCGTTTCTTAAAGTTTGGGGTTGCGATGCTTATGTGAAGAAACTTCAACCTGATAAGCTCGAACCTAAATCGGAGAAATGTGTCTTCATAGGATACCCAAAGGAGACTGTTGGGTACACCTTCTATCACAGATCCGAAGGCAAGACATTCGTTGCTAAGAATGGATCCTTTCTAGAGAAGGAGTTTCTCTCGAAAGAAGTGAGTGGGAGGAAAGTAGAACTTGATGAGGTAACTGTACCTGCTCCCTTATTGGAAAGTAGATCATCACAGAAACCAGTTTCTGCGACACCTACGCCAATTAGTGGGGAAGTTAATGATAATGATCATGAAACTTCAGATCAAGTTATTACTGAACCTCGTAGGTCAACCAGATTAAGATCCGCACCAGAGTGGTACGGTAATCCTGTTCTGGAGGTTATGTTACTAGACCATGACGAACCTACGAACTATGAAGAAGCGATGGTGAGCCCAGATTCCGCAAAATGGCTTGAAGCCATGAAATCCGAGATGGGATCCATGTATGAGAACAAAGTATGGACTTTGGTTGACTTGCCTGATGATCGGCAAGCCATTGAAAATAAATGGATCTTCAAGAAGAAGACTGACGCTGACGGTAATGTTACTGTCTATAAAGCTCGACTTGTTGCGAAAGGTTTTCGACAAGTTCAAGGGATTGACTACGATGAGACTTTCTCACCCGTAGCGATGCTCAAGTCTGTCCGAATCATGTTAGCAATTGCCGCATTTTATGATTATGAAATTTGGCAAATGGATGTCAAAACTGCATTCCTGAATGGATTTCTGGAAGAAGAGTTGTATATGATGCAACCGGAAGGTTTTGTCGATCCAAAGGGAGCTAACAAAGTGTGCAAGCTCCAGCGATCCATTTATGGACTGGTGCAAGCCTCTCGGAGTTGGAATAAACGCTTTGATAGTGTGATCAAAGCATTTGGTTTTATACAGACTTTTGGAGAAGCCTGTATTTACAAGAAAGTGAGTGGGAGCTCAGTAGCATTTCTGATATTATATGTGGATGACATATTGCTAATTGGAAATGATATAGAATTTCTGGATAGCATAAAGGGATACTTGAATAAGAGTTTTTCAATGAAAGACCTCGGTGAAGCTGCATATATATTGGGCATCAAGATCTATAGAGATAGATCAAGACGCTTAATTGGACTTTCACAAAACACATACCTTGACAAAGTTTTGAAGAAGTTCAAAATGGATCAAGCAAAGAAAGGGTTCTTGCCTGTATTACAAGGTGTGAGATTGAGTAAGACTCAATGCCCGACCACTGCAGAAGATAGAGAGAAGATGAAAGATGTTCCCTATGCTTCAGCCATAGGCTCTATCATGTATGCAATGCTGTGTACCAGACCTGATGTGTGCCTTGCTATAAGTTTAGCAGGGAGGTACCA
Organism: Triticum aestivum; assembly: GCF_018294505.1. NCBI lineage: Eukaryota > Viridiplantae > Streptophyta > Magnoliopsida > Poales > Poaceae > Triticum > Triticum aestivum. Next base: position 164,284,219 of record NC_057805.1, read on the forward strand.
AAGTAATCCAGGAGTGGATCACTGGACAGCGGTCAAGAACATCCTGAAATACCTGAAAAGGACTAAGGATATGTTTCTCGTTTATGGAGGTGACAAAGAGCTCATCGTAAATGGTTACGTTGATGCAAGCTTTGACACTGATCCGGACGATTCTAAATCGCAAACCGGATACGTGTTTACATTGAACGGTGGAGCTGTCAGTTGGTGCAGTTCTAAGCAAAGTGTCGTGGCGGGATCTACGTGTGAAGCGGAGTACATAGCTGCTTCGGAAGCAGCAAATGAAGGAGTCTGGATGAAGGAGTTCATATCCGATCTAGGTGTCATACCTAGTGCATCGGGTCCAATGAAAATCTTTTGTGACAATACTGGTGCAATTGCCTTAGCAAAGGAATCCAGATTTCACAAAAGAACCAAGCACATCAAAAGACGCTTCAATTCCATCCGGGATTTAGTCCAGGTGGGAGACATAGAAATTTGCAAGATACATACGGATCTGAATGTTGCAGACCCGTTGACTAAGCCTCTTCCACGAGCAAAACATGATCAGCACCAAGACTCCATGGGTGTAAGAATCATTACTATGTAATCTAGATTATTGACTCTAGTGCAAGTGGGAGACTGAAGGAAATATGCCCTAGAGGCAATAATAAAGTTATTATTTATTTCCTTATATCATGATAAATGTTTATTATTCATGCTAGAATTGTATTAACCGGAAACATAATACTTGTGTGAATACATAGACAAACAGAGTGTCACTAGTATGCCTCTACTTGACTAGCTCGTTGATCAAAGATGGTTATGTTTCCTAGCCATAGACATGAGTTGTCATTTGATTAACGGGATCACATCATTAGGAGAATGATGTGATTGACTTGACCCATTCCGTTAGCTTAGCACTCGATCGTTTAGTATGTTGCTATTGCTTTCTTCATGACTTATACATGTTCCTATGACTATGAGATTATGCAACTCCCGTTTACCGGAGGAACACTTTGTGTGCTACCAAACGTCACAACGTAACTGGGTGATTATAAAGGTGCTCTACAGGTGTCTCCAAAGGTATTTGTTGGGTTGGCGTATTTCGAGATTAGGATTTGTCACTCCGATTGTCGGAGAGGTATCTCTGGGCCCACTCAGTAATACACATCACTATAAGCCTTGCAAGCATTGTGACTAATGAGTTAGTTGCGGGATGATGTATTACGGAACGAGTAAAGAGACTTGCCGGTAACGAGATTGAACTAGGTATCGAGATACCGACGATCGAATCTCGGGCAAGTAACATACCGATGACAAAGGGAATAACGTATGTTGTTATGCGGTCTGACCGATAAAGATCTTCGTAGAATATGTGGGAACCAATATGAGCATCCAGGTTCCGCTATTGGTTATTGACCGGAGAGGTGTCTCGGTCATGTCTACATAGTTCTCGAACCCGTAGGGTCCGCACGCTTAACGTTACGATGACAGTTATATTATGAGTTTATATGTTTTGATGTACCGAAGGTTGTTCGGAGTCCCGGATGTGATCACGGACATAACGAGGAGTCTCGAAATGGTTGAGACATAAAGATTGATATATTGGAAGCCTATGTTTGGATATCGGAAGTGTTCCGGGTGAAATCGGGATTTTTCCGGAGTACCGGGAGGTTACCGGAACCCCCGGTAACTTAATGGGCCTTAGTGGGCCTAGGTGGAAGAGAGGAGAGGAGGCCAGGGCAGGGCCGCACGCCCCTCCCCCCAGTCCGAATAGGACAAGGAGAGGGGGGCGGCGCCCCCCTTTCCTTCCTCCCCTCCACCTCTTCCCCCTCTCTCTCCTAGTCCAACATGGAAAAGGGGGGAGTCCTACTCCCGGTAGGAGTAGGACTCCTCCTGGCGCGCCTCTCCCCTTGGCCGGCCGAACCCCCCTTGCTCCTTTATATACGGGGGCAGGGGGCACCTCTAGACACAGAATTGATCATTGATCTCTTAGCCGTGTGCGGTGCCCCCCTCCACCTATTACACCTTGATAATATCGTAGCGGTGCTTAGGCGAAGCCCTGCGTCGGTAGAACATCATCATTGTCACCACGCCGTCGTGCTGACGAAACTCTCCCTCAACACTCGGCTGGATCGGAGTTCGAGGGATGTCATCGAGCTGAACGTGTGCTGAACTCGGAGGTGCCGTGCGTTCGGTACTTGATTGGTCGGATCGTGAAGACGTACGACTACATCAACCGCGTTGTGTTAAACGCTTCCGCTTTCGGTCTACGAGGGTACGTGGACAGCACTCTCCCCTCTCGTTGCTATACATCACGATGATCTTGCGTGTGCGTAGGAATTTTTTTGAAATTACTACGTTCCCCAACATTAGATTCATCAATACTACATGTGTGCTGCATCAGTGACACATGTTCCTATGATCCAGAAGCTGATAGTACATTGCAAATGCTTGCATCAGTTCATTACACCCCCTGCCACTTGATGCACAATTTGGATGTCGAGGTTACTGTCAGTACCTCTAATATGCTAGCTTCAGTTCAAGTCAAAAAACATAAACGTATGCATCAGCCCAAGTAGCTACTAGGCTTTATATAAGGTTCAGCTACCACTGCATGTTGTATGTTGTTATTTCTAATAGTACATGTCGTGTAGTTGCGTCAGTTCGAACGAGCATAAGTTCAATGATACATAAACTAGGAGTACTTCTAGTGTAGTTGCATAAGTTCTAGGTGAAAAAAAGGAAGACATGCATCAATTTTATATATATGCATATGCATACTGCTCTGAAGTTCAATGCTCGGTTTACAAGCAGTGCACCAAATGTTTATGCATCAGTTATAGGGAAAAAGATAAAAAACTTTCCATAACAAATGCATTAGTGCTAAAATCAGTACATCAGTACATCAGTGCTGGACATGTACATTCATCAGTTCGACTGAAACTAAATCATATACAAAATAGAGAACAAAGTTTAATAACGCCCAGCGATGTAAGTTCGACTTGTACATTACCTTCAGTGCATGACATGTTACCCATATCATGTATTTGACAAAATGCAGAAAAGATTAATCCCAAAACTATTGAATGTCATTGCAGAAACATCCAAGCTGACACACGCAGCGAGGGTTTGATGAGCCAAGAAGATATGGGGCACCGCCTTTTTGGGTAAAACCAGAAATAGCACCTGGATACTTCAACAATACAGGCAGATTTCAAGCTACACCAGAATCATCAGAAGCACAGATAGGTTCTTCTATGCAACAAACACTGATATCTGGGAATACAAGCTTTGCCACTGCTGGGTTGCAACAAGGTCAACAATTTTCCCAACAACAAATGTTTTCCTTCCCTAGAGCATGCAGAAAGGCAAGGACACACATGCTTCCACCAGTCGCTCGGTCAACATCAATCATTCGTGCTGCAAAAGCGGTTGCGACGGGAAGACCAGGCCAAAGAGACAGAAATGTTGGCCACTCTAGTAGGGTGCCAAGTAGAAGATATGAGCCATATAGACTGGAGAGACCTCACAACGAATCTGAGGGAAGACGGCCGTACAATGAGAGACGGAGAGCTTCATCAACATTGCTCCCTGCAAGAGATGCATTGCTGCATGTGCCGAGGGTGACACCACCCGCGCGCCATACACCAGGGTGAACAGCAAACACCGGAGGCAGCACAGAGCTATACACATGTAAGTATCCATTCAGAAAAAAACATACAAGCACAGTCCATACCCTAGTACTATGACCACCCCATCTAACATTTTCATAACTGTGTTTTTGTTTGCTCACTGTTGCGTGCAGCCACCTAACATTGAACCTTACGTTCTGCCAAGGCTAGAGATGCACTTTGAAACTTTCAAAGAAGCAAAAGACTTCTACAACGTCTATGCAAAGCACGCGGATTTCGCTGTCAGGGAAGGCTCCAAGGTTAACACCAGAGTCTACCTTTATTTCACGTGCTATGGAGTCTATGAATCGAAGGTGTCAGAAGCAAATAGACAGCGGAACAAGACCACAACCAGGACTAACTGGGGGGCTAAAATGAGGCTGAAGAGGGAAAAGGATGGAACACTTGTCGTAAAAGAGATAGTCTGGGAACACAACCATAGGCTAACACTCACCCCCCAAATGCTTGTCTTCTTGCACTCCCACAAAAACTTTGACAAAACAATCTTGGAGTACGTCAAGTACCTGCAGTTCAAAGGCATTGAACACGCGCAAATCATGAGCATACTGGGCGATGATCCCGGTAGCTACTTCCTCGAAATGAATGCCAAATACCCGATTAACATGTAAGTACAAACTTGTTCTCCTCCCATAAACCCCCTCCATCTTTTTCCCTTTGTCAGTACAAACATATTACGCAACGCATGACCTGATGCCAGTTTAACATGCATTTTTTAATGACTGTTCACTTTTAATATGCAGCAAAGCAAAGAATTCAAGGATGGATGATGTGGACGATGTCCTAAAGACTGTCAACTTCTTTAGGGAGATGAAAGCGATAAACAGGGAATTATTCTGCGACATACAACTTGATGAGTCCGACAGAGTGAAGAATATATTCTGGGCGAACGCAAGCTGCTGAGGGGCGTATCAAGACTTTGGTGACTGCGTAACGTTTGACAGCACATATAAGACCAACAAGTACCATATGCCACTCGGGGTGTTTGTGGGTACTAACAACCACTTACAGACTACATTCTTTGCTTTCACACTGATAAGAGACGAGGATGCAGATTCATTCAGATGGTTGTTCATGACATTTTTAAGGTGCATGAGAGGGAAGGCTCCTACATGCATCCTCACAGGTACAACCGCCAAACCACCACCCCTCACGGCCCAAAAAAGGAAAATAACACAGTAAAAATGTTGTGTCTGTTCTATTTGTATATATGCACTACCATCTGCTGACCACTCCACGTCTCTTTTCTCATTACCAAACCAGTGCCCGACAATGGCTTTGGCGATCCCAGATGCTTTCAGGAACACAGTACACAAGCTGTGCCGCTGGCACATTATGAAGAAGTACAAGGAACACCTCGCATACCTGTACAACCTCCACGAAGACTTTAAGGATGAATTCACATCAATCCTCAACTGGCCCCTCATGCCAATTGAGTTTGAGGCTGCCTGGAAAGGACTCATGGATAAGTACAACCTCCATGATGATGCCACGATGGTGGCAATGTGGAACGAGCATGAGAGATGGATATCAGCTTACTTCAAAGAAATTTTCTGTGCCAAAATGACGTCCACACAACAAAGTGAGAGCATGAACTATGTGCTCAAGAAGAACTTCGTAAGTGAGAGACAAAACCTCCACCGGTTTGTCAGCCAGGTAAACTCCTGCGTTAAAACTAGGAGGCAGACAGAGAACCAGGAGACAATGGGTAACCGGGTATAGCTCTATCACCTATCGTAAGACAAAATAACGTGCTTACTTAAGTAAAACTTTATTAGTTAGACAAGTTTTTGCTTCGAGAAAACTAATAATTTGTTCATCACTCTTGCTTGCGCAGAAGGAACAAAACACGCTGACCTTCTATGGGTTTGACACTCAGATGGCAAAGCTTTACTCACGAGCTGTGTACAGTGAGATCAGAAAAATGCTAAAACTGAGGACCCTCTTCACGGTGACAGAGACGGAAGAGCCCACAAAGTACCTCGTGAGCTACAATAAACCGCAAAAACTATTTGCGTGGTTTCAGCACGCCTTCCAGGTGGTTGCAGACTCTGTGGGAGAAATATATGGCTGCGAGTGCAAGCTATGGGACCACACAGGTGAGGACTAAAAAAAAGATGTTACATACTGTACTACTTATTTTTGCAAAGTTTTTGTTCAAATGAAATGACAAAAAAACATGCACCTCTTCCAAAAAAATACAGGTATTTTCTGCCTGCATGTCATGTGCATGATGCAGACAATTAAGGCTGCCAGCGTTCCAGAGAAATACATCCTTAGGAGATACACCAAACGCCCGAACATCCAGCCAACATTCAACAGAAATGACTTGAGGACAGTAGCGTCAAACAAGGCCTCCCAATATTGCATTGAAAGCGCACTGCTGCAGCTGAACATGAGGGTGCACAGAAAAGCTTGAGAAGCCAAGAGAAAATGGCGAGGTCACGGGTCGTCATGGACAAACTTGAACAAGAACTCGACGCCATGCATTCTGCTAAAAACGGAGGTGTCACGGACAACGAAGCCATTGAGCAAGATATTGCTACAATCTTATCCGAGATGAACCATCTGGGAGCTATTGACCCATTCGACAACGAGAAAGAGGAGCAACAGCAAGCAAAGCTTGCCCATGTGCACACTCAAGAGCAGCAACATGCTCACGTGCAAGATCATGAGCTTGATGGTGCTGTAAGGCGAACGACATGACAACAGGACATCCTACCACCAGTACCAGGAAAGGGTAATTAAACCACCCATATTCTCAAACACAAAGGGGAGGAAGAGTAACACGCAAGCAGCGAAAGCAGCAGCCAAAAAGCCGCCACGCCCCATCAGACGCGTGGAATTTGGCCCGAACGGCAAACCTCTCGGGATAAGGGCATGCGGATTATGCAACGTGGTGACCAATCATAATTACCGCACATGCCCACTCCCCACAGATGCCATTGTCAAAAAGCAAAAGCTGCAGAAGCAGATTGGAGCCGCCCAGGTTTCTACCAATGGAGACGACACACGTAACAGCTACACTTGCCGCAAGTGTGGGGGAACTGACGGACATAATACCCACACATGCAAAGTGGGCAAGGAGGTCTGTGGCGCTGAACAGAAACAGGGCAAGGTCCAAAGTTCCAAAAAATCAAAAGAAGAGGATGATGAAGAAGAAGAGTTTGACGAGAATGACGACCAATTAGACGAATACAATGAAGATGACAGTATTGGGGACGAGGAAACTGAAACTGATGATGAAGCTGCCAAGGATCAACCAGGAAAGGGCGCCTGTAAGTGCATCTAGTGCCCCTTAGTGATTTTGGTGTGTTGAAGACTTATAGGTTAAGGGACTAATGTGTTTATGAGTGTACACATGTCTATAAGTCTATGAGGAGTTTGATATTTACAGAGAAAGTCGACCCCTAAAAATGAATGTCTTCGACTGAAGACTTTGGATTTCTGAAGACTTTCTGAAGACTTTGAAAGTGAAGAAATTGGTCTGACCATGAAGACTTGGCATTCATGCGAGGAACATGAAGCGTGAAGACTTTTGTTTTCGTAGTTTCATTTTCTCTTTCTCGAGTCATAAAAAACACCGTACTGTTAAAGGGGGTCGAGGAAATACTAAGGAAAAATTTCCAAGTGATGCTCATCTCAAAATCCTACACCTACCAATCCCTTCGAGTGAAGCCATTGGAAATCTCCTGCAGCTCGGTCCATTTCTTCAGTGACAGAGACGAAGTTCTTCTGCTCTCTGAGGAATTTGTTCTGACTGAGGAGTTAGGAATTCACCAGTGCGGATTGCCTACAAGTGAGGAACATGATAGCCCTGAGGAATTTGATAGTCAAAATTCCGACCGTTGCTGTGCTATGCGCCAGCTGTCCAAAATATCTACCCACCTAACGGTCATATCATTGAATGGCATTTATGTCTTATCATGTCAGGCTGCTCCCTAGGCTATAAATAGCCACCCCCTACAACCACTAGCTGGTTGGCTGCTCCGAGAGAAACTGACACTTGTCATTTGAGAGCATCCCATCCTCCCAGGTCTTTGAGCGGAAATCATCAAGTGAGGAAACCCAAACCCAAACACCTACAAACCCAAAGTGATTGAGCATCACTGAAGAGATTGATCCTGCGTGGATCCGACGCTTGTTACCTTTGAAGACTGTGCATCTTCCAGACGGTTAGGCGTCATGGTCTAGAGCATCCAAGAGGAAATTGTGGATCGCCGAGTGACCGAGTTTGTGAAGGTTTGGAAGTCACCTAAAGACTTACCATGAGTGATTGGGCGAGGTCTGTGTGACCTTAGCTCAAGGAGAATACTGTGAGGACTGTGTGTACGGGACTGTGTGTCCCGAGGTTTAAATACCTAGCCGTTCCAACCAGGCGTACAATTGTCACAACAGTTGGAACCGATCTACCAAATCTTTGTCTTCACCAAGTCAACTGGTTCTATTTCCTCAACTCTTTCATTTCCTCATTACTGTGTTGTGCACTTGTTCATATCTGTATGAAGACTTTGATTGAAGACTTTCTCAATTTCCACAGTTAAATTTCTTCAGTCTGTTTGTCTTCTTTCTGCTTATCCTGTGTTTACGCTTTCTGTACTCTGTGCTTGTTTTCATTTCATCATGATGACCATGCTTATGTTCTGTTATGTTTGCATCTGAGTACTTATTCCGCTGCAAGTAGTTCTTCGCTTAGGAATTTCCTCACCCTGAAATTCCTCAGTGAAGAATTCATAAAAATCGCCTATTCAACCCCCCTCTAGTCGATATAACGCACTTTCAGCGTCGGCAAGGGACAACATTCGGGGCCAGTTAGGAGGAGCTCAAGACTGAAGAATCCATAGTGGTTATGCTGCTGCGTCAACCGAAAAATAAGCTTGTACTCTCGGTTGCCTCGGTACACAATGAGGAATCATATCAGAAACACTGTCGTTACCAAACTTATTTAGCTTTATCATCGATTTCTCGATCAGTACTATAGTTAAGATATAATGTGTGATTTGTGCCCGCTGGACCAATGACATTATTATGTAAACCATTTGATAATCCTTTTGAATGCAGTCACAAATATATTTGAAAAAACTTATCTGGATTTATGTAAACGTCAACACTAATGTCGACCAGTAACTTAGCAAAAATATGTTAAGGAAAATTTAAACTCTTATAATACATCAGTACTGATAATTCTCACTATTCAGTACAAGGCAGAGTAACCAAACACACCCGTCAACACCTCAAAAAACATCGTTTAAAAACAAGCTATGTCAAAAAACAAGCTATGTTTGGTTCTGCCAGTCCTAGTTCAGAAAGTCAATTAGTACATAAAAATAATTACCTCAAGCAAACAGAAAAAATTGAAAGTGCAAATATAATACACCTGTACTAATGACAAACTAATTTATCTGTAAAAATACTTTCAAAGATTATGTTGATATAAACAATCCTTTCAAAAAACAAAAAATGTTTTAAAAAAGATTAGCATGACACACATAGTATGACTGGTATTTGGTAAGTTCAGTTACACTTCAATCACCAGTCCAAGTACCCACAATAGAGGAGTACAAACCGCCATCATCACCAACCCTGACACGTGCAAGTGGGATAAGCAGCTGATAAGTACAACTTGCTAAGATGGATCAGTGCGACAGTAAAATGCCATCATCACCGACCCTGAGACGAGCAAGTGGGATAAGCAACTGATAAGTACAGCTTGACAAGACTACTCAGTGCGAAAGAAATTGGCTTGGACGGTTGGTTCTTCTAGGCCACCTCCCGCGCCACCCATTGGGCGGTTGCCACGACGGACTGCAACTGCGGCCCACGACCACTACACCCACGTCCCCGACGAACCGCCTCCCACACATCCTCGTCCACGCACTGGAAATAACCCATTGTCTTCCATATCTGCCTCATTCCTAGAACCACCATTGCCACTTCCATCTCCACTGTAGACAACCAAGAAACTTCTCTCTTCCAAGCCACACAGTCGCCGGAGGAGGGCAATGGCGGAGGAACCGTCTGCCAAGCGTCATCATGGCGAGACGTCCGACCACAGCAGCAACCTCGGCGACGTTCATGTCCCCGGCGAGAAGCGCGAGTACACCCGAACCCTCACAGGGGTTGAGCTCCCTGGCAAGGAGATGCTGGAGATCGTCTGCACCAGCGAACCAGACAAGGCCGACGAGATGATCACCAGGCTCTGGAAGAAGGCTGGCGGCTTGTATCCTAGGTTCGTTGGCGTTGATGCGGAGTACACCAGGGAAGACGAACCTCCCCAGATGGCAGCAGTCTTGCAGTTGTGCGTGGAGGAACTCTGCCTGGTGTACCACATCGCAGCAGCCACAAAATGGTAACCCATCCTACTCATTTGCCCTATTTGGTTCATCTGTTTAATTAGTACTTTATCCTCAAAATTTCATCAAACTTGTTTCCCAACTAGATGTACTAGTGTAATTCATGAAAGTGGATGCACTACTGCACTTTCTCAAGTAGATGCACTATAAATGTATTTCTGAACCTGATGCACTGGATTACTATTTGAAAATCTTGTAGAAGATTAATTTCTGAAGTTGATGTACTAGTGTAGTTTCTGATCTTAATCCAATAGTGTAGTTTCTGCACTCGATGTATTAAAAAGATGTTTCTGAACTTGATGTAGTGAAGTAGTTTCTGAACTTGGTCTGGTGTTATTTTAATAAGCAAAAAAACTAAGAACTTGGTGAAGCAGTGGTATGTGTTGTTCTATTCAGCAAAAGTAAGCTAAACTAGTACTAAAGCAGCACATACATCATTGACTCAAACTGTATATAATCCAAAAGGAAAGATAACATGGTGTACTTGAATTTAATTTCAGAACTTTGTTTACTAGTTTCTGAATTACATTCATCCATTAATTATACTATATAAGAATCTACTTCATGGATTCATCGATTGTAAAACAAAACAAAAAATGAAGAATTCAAACATCAAAATAATACTAATCTTCAAAATGTCTCTCCCCTTGCAGGCCCAAGCGCCTCAACGAGATGCTGAAGCATGAGAAGTTGTTCACATTTGTCGGTTTGAACATTGAAGGTGACAAAGAGAAGATGAAGATGTCTGGTTTGGAGATCAACCCCAACAAGTACATCGACATTCAGCGCAACTTGAGAGTTCCATACACCGGAAAAGAATACGACTCCTTGGCTGATGTTGCAGCCAGCGTCATCCACCCATTCTACAAAGGTATGAAGAAGAAGATCGACGGGAAGGAAGACCAGAAACTGTGGGGGCTCAACCCGCTGCCAAATTACCTCATTGAGTACGAAGCGATAGATGCGTAAGCCAGCTACAAGTCATGGAAGATAATTGACAACATCACAACAGGTTGGGAAATTTCAAAAGAGCAGGGGGCTGACCCCTACTACCACTGCCACTATGCGGGATGAAGATACATCGAAGTCTGCATTCGTGTTGCTTGTGCTTGTGCTTTCCTTTTATCTTGTTGTTTCAAATTCGTAGTTTGCTCTTGTTAGGTTAAATCACTTTGCTTATGTCTTGTGTGTCATGGTCGAACCAGTCTGCTTATGTCGTGCTTGTCACAGTTGAACAAGTTTGCTTATGTCATCAAGTACATTGTTTGCTTATCTCATTATATAAGTTTGGTAGCTTCGTATTTTGTTAATGCATCATTTCAAATTCAAAGTAGCTTGTGAATGGAACTTTGTGGCTGCTCTACAATACTAGTTATGAAGCAACTAATCACACAAGGATGTTCGATGTGTAGTTTTGATTCAATATTGTATGGAAAACATAACATTGAAAACAATCAGTACAATTTGAGTTGCTTAACAACGCTTCAAAAGTTGAAGAAAACAAATCTTAGGACTTCATCTACTGTTCTCATTCATATGTAGCTGCTAGAAAATTAACAAGTACTACAACAGGAAAAGTTAAGAAAGCATTAGCACACACTTATATTGGTCACTTGCAGACTAAGAATGACAGTACTAGTACACTTGAACGGACAATACATACTTACTACAATAAAAAGTACAAAGAAGCATCAGTTCGCAATCCCTAAAAAAATGTCACACTAAGCACATAAGTGCTACTATGAATGAACTCTCAGTACAACTTAGTTTACACGCAAGTACTACAATGCTGAAAATGATACCAAACGACCCTTGAGAATAATCACAAAAACAAACACAAAAACAAAAACAAGGCAAAAACTCAATGAAAAGATAACACTTCCACAAAACTCACAAGAAATACAACAAAAAGTATCAGTCCACATTACTGGTGGAGTCAAGTACTAGATTCAAAAAAAAAATTGACCGCCCGAAGACAGGCAGGCCCTGACGCAGCTAGATACATGAACTCGAGCCCACGGCGGAACCGTTGGCGAATCCCTAGTAATCCGCACAACGCAGGGCCATCCGACCAGGGCCCATAGGTCATGAGAGAGTGCGAGCGCCGTGTATAAGTGCCTAGGTAAATATTCAGAGTAGTTCGACTAGTAGGACTCGGCATCGCTTATAAACAGGTCGAGAGCCCCCTCCCTTAGCATGGTGGGACTAAACCCAGAGCACACACACATCTAGCAGTCCTCAAATCGCCCGCACGAGCCATTTGGGCCGGAAAAGGGCCCAATAGCCTCCATCGTCTCCAAACACCCCACCAATAAGGCTAGTTGAATAAAGCAGAGCGCGGGGCAAAGACATATAAACTACAAAAAAAGTTCGAAAACTGAAAATAGAAAAGTTCAAATACTAGTTCGTAGGCAATAATTTTAAATACAAAAATAAAAATAATTTTAGCTCTGCACCACAGATGATAAAAAAGGAAAACATATGATACAAAAACAATGAAACTTTAAAAAACGCAGAACTTAATAGGCTATCTGTTAAATGTACATAATTTTAAATCAGTGAATTAAATATTACTTTCAAGTTCAACTACTAAAATGCAAGAAGTTCAAACAAATATTGTTTGTCAATTCTGCTAAATTTCTTATTTATATAAAATCTGACTAGTTCAACTACTAAAATGCAAGAAGTTCAAATAGATATTGTTTGTCAATTCTGCTAAATTTCTTATTTATATAAAATCTTTCTAGAGCTCAACCAACAATTTCGTCGTAAATAATCTCAATCCCAAAAAAACTCAGTTCAAACATACATATCACATCAGTACTACAAAAGCAGGAAGGGTCAGGCCACTCACACCACTGTGACACCAATTTTCAAAACCTTACGTTGTATGAAATTACAATTCAGTACACACAGCAGTAAACATTAGGTACACTAAAAAGAGAGTACAAAAAGTATAAAGGCATAACTTAGGTTGGGACAGATGAAAATAAAATAAGTCCTAGTTTTGAGCAACAACTCGCAGGGCACTAAAAAAGTTTTGAGATCAACTAGTGTATAAGACTTCGGTGCAAAAACAAGATTTAACCTCCACACGGAAAAATATCACAAAGTATACGTCACTTAAACAGTGCAAAATGCCATCATAACCAACCCTGAGACGTGCAAGTGGGATAAGCAGCTGATAAGTACAGCTTGACAAGACGGATCAGTGCGACAGTAAACACCCTTGGCTTGGATGGTTTGTTCTTCTAGGCCACCACCCGCGCCACCCACTGGGCGGTTGCCACGACAGACTGCAACGGCGACCCCAGGACCACTACCCCCATGACCGGGAAGAACTGCCTCCCCCATGCCCTCAAAAAGCCCCAAAATTGACTCCATCCCTGCCACATCTCCAAAAACCACCATTGCCGCTTCATCTCCACTGCAGACAAACCAGAAACTTCTCTCTTCCAAGCCCACAGTCGCCGGAGGAGGGCAATGGCGGACGAACCGTCTTCCAAGCGTCATCGTGGCGAGACGTCCGACAAGAGCAGCAACCTCAATGATGTTCACGTCCCCTGGCGAGAAACACGAGTACACCAAAACCATCACAGGGGTTGAGCTCCATGGCAAGGAGACGCTGGAGATCGTCTGCACCAGCAAACCAGACAAGGCCGACGAGATGATGAGCAGGCTCGGGATGAAGGGTGATGGCTTGTATCCTAGCTTCATCGGAGTTGATGTGGAGTACACCAACAAAAATGAACCTCCCCAGATGGCAGCAGTCCTGCGGTTATGCGTGGAGGAACTCTACTTGGTGTACCACATCGCAGCGGCCACAAAATGGTGATCCATACTACTATTCATTCATCTGTTCTACTAGTACTACTCCCTAAAAATTTCATTAAACTTGTTTCCCAACTAGATGAACTACTATAGTTTGTGAAAGTGGATGCACGAGTACATGTTTCTCAAGTAGATGCATCTATTAATTCATATTTTGAAACTGATGCACTGGATTAGCATATGAAAATGTTTCACCAGATTAATTTCTGAACTTGATGTACTAGCATAGTTTCTGATCTTGATGCACTAGTGTAGTTTATAGAGTTGATGTATTAAAAGATGTTTCTAAACTTGATGTACAAAAGTAGTTTCTGAACCTGGTCTGATGTTATTTTGAGCAGCAAAAATATAAAGTAAGAACTTGGTGAAGCACTGGTATAGGTCTTTTATTCAACAAAAAGAAAACTAAACTTGAAGTAAGCAACACATAGATCATTGACTCTGGTAAATAGGTTCTTGAAGTTGGTGAAGCATTTGGTGAAGCACTGAAGATACCAAAAAAGTAAAATAACATAGTGTAGTTGAATTTAATTTTAGAACTTTGTGTACTAGTTTCTGAACTACATTCATCCATGACTTATACTATATAAGCATCTACCTCATGGATTATCACTTGTAAACCAAAAAAATAGAAGAATTAAATCTTCAAAAAAGAACACTAATCTTCAATATGTGTCTCCCCCTTGCAGGCCCAAGTGCCTCAAAAAGTTCCTGCAAGAGGAGAAATTGTGCACATTTGCCAGTTTCAGCATTGAAGGTGACAAGGGGATGCTGAACAAGTTTGGTCTGGAGATCAACCTTAAGAACTTCACCGACATTCAGCGATTCTAGAGAGTTCCAGGCACTGGAAAAGAGTACGACTCCTTGGCGGATGTTGCTGCCAGCGTCATCCACCCATTCTACAAAAGCATGAAGAAGAAGATCGACAGAGAGGAAGACCACAAATTGTGGGGGATCAGCCCGCTGCCAGACAAGCTCATCGAGTACGCAGGAATAGATGCGTACGCCTCGTATATGTCATGGAAGATAATTGACAACATCGTAACAGGTTGGGAAATTTCAAAACAGCAGGAGGCTGACCCCTACTACCACTGCCACTATGCGGGATGAAGAGACATGATAGCCTACCTTTGTGTTGCTTGCGCTTGTGCTTGTCCTTAATCTTGTTGTTTCAAATTGTAGTTTGCTTTTGTTAGGTTGAACCAACTTGCTTATGTCATCTGTGTCAGGGTTTGAATAAGTTTGCTTATGTCTATCAAGTACATCGTTTGCTTATGTCGTTCAACAAGTTTGCTAGCTTCCTATTTTGTTTATCCATCATTTCAAGTTGAAGTAGGTTCTGA
Organism: Triticum aestivum; assembly: GCF_018294505.1. NCBI lineage: Eukaryota > Viridiplantae > Streptophyta > Magnoliopsida > Poales > Poaceae > Triticum > Triticum aestivum. The sequence continues at coordinate 164,299,417 of NC_057805.1, forward strand.
ATGAAACTTGATGGCTGCTATGCAGCACTAGTCATCGAGCAACAAATCACACATGGATATTTTCACAAAAACAGTGGCAGACTAAGGACAACAGCAAATAGTAGCCTTGGACGCTCAGTATAGCTTAGTCCTGTATGGTAGTATTATCACACTAAAAATTAGTTTTTAGTTTCAGAAGAGCACTAAAAAGACTAAGTTACTAGCATACTAAAATCAGTTTTTAGTTTCAGCCGAGGACAACATTCAGTACTAACAGCATCATGCTAATAGTAGCTAGAAAATTACTAAGTACCGCAACAGGAAAAGCCAGGAACCATCAATACGTATTTCATAGTCACTAGCATACTAGGAGTGAAAAAGTACTGGTACACTTGAACACACAGTACATCCATTGTACAAAAAATAAAAAGGAACGAGAAGCTTCAGTTTGCATTCCCTAAAACAGTGACACACTAAGAATAACAGTGCTAGTACAATTGAAATCTCAGTACTACTTAGTTTATACGACAAGTACTATGATGATACCAAATAATACATTGAGAATAACCACATCCTAGAAAAAAGAAGGCCAAAACTAAATCAAAGAGAGATCAGTTCGACAAAGGAGAAAAATCATAAGAAAGACAACAGAAGCATCAGTCCACATTGACTAGTGAGGTACTAGTTTCAAACAACACCAGAAATAAAATGGCCACAGTGCTAGTACAATTAAAATCTCAGTACAACTTAGTTTATTCGGTAAGTACGACGATGATACCAATTAATCCCTTGAAAAAGAATGCCAAGACTCAACCAAATAGATTACAATTCAGCCAAGGACAAAATTGAGAGCCAAATATTTGTTTGAACTTAATAGGGCTATATGTTAAATGTAGCTAATTTAAACCAGTGCTTTAACTTTTACTATGAAGTTCAACTACTAAAATGCAAGAAGTTCAAACAAAAATTTGGCTCTCAATTTTGCTAAATTTCCCATATTTAAATAAAATCTGGCTAGAGATCATGTAGCAATTTCGTCGTAAATAATTTCAATTCCAAAAAAACTTCAGTTCTAATACATTATATGACATCAGTTCTACATAACAAGGAAGCGTCACTCCACTCACACTAGATCCACAAGTACTATTGTGACACCAAATTTTAAAAGCCTTACGCTGAATGAAATTACAATTCAGTACTCACAGAACTATACCATAAGTACAAGAAAAGAGGGTATAGAAACTATAAAGGTCCAACTTAGGTTGGGACAGATGAAAATAAAATAAATCTCACTTTTTCAGCAACTAGTAATGCACTTGAAAAAAGGTGTTTCAGTTCAACTAGTGTATAAGACTTCAGTGCAAAAAATAAAACTTAACCAAAATGAATTCCCGATGAAACATACACAAGTGAAACAACTGTTCAACCACACTATCATCATGGAGAAAAAGTTTGTTAAACGTTGTGCCTCACTTAAAAACATCACAAAATACACCAGTTATTACATAGTTGACAAGACATCCAAACACTACAAACAAAGCCTACAATGCTTTCAAGAGATATATCACACAAGTATCCCATTCACTACGCAAATGATGACCATTTCTTCTATGCACCAGGAACCAAAGCCTGAACCTCCTCGGGAAGCTCCACCACCATAACCTGGTTATTCCGGTTGAACACAACAGGATACAGATCCTCAGCGTTCCAATCAACAATACGAGGCCGCAAAACAATAAATCAAATTATCAAAAATCATGACACATAAAAAAGAATAGACAATCAGCCAAACACAGAAAGTGAAAGCTCAACTAGAACCCACGTCATTATTTGGAATGTTCTCAACGATCTTTTCACCATCATAGGTTCCCGCATATTTCAGAGTATAATGGCCACATTCATTCGACCCTTGAAGTGCAACCTTGACAAACGTTGGTTTCTTTGCAAAAACCTCCCATTTGGGCTGCTTGCTCGCATTATACTGAGCATCACCATACACATCCTTCATTACTTGGACCAATCTAGAGATGTGTAAAAAAAGAAAAGAAACCACACATTTTTAGGTCTCAGAAAAGCAGAAACAAAGAGGCGGAAAAATTAATCTAGTACAGATAATAAATGTCACTCACAATCTTCTCGCAGTCTTTATGATAGGTGTTCTTTGAAGGATGATGGTTCTTCTTATAAGGTAAAGGGTCAAGGATGTCAACGCTACTTCGGTACCGATTTATGACATATAAGAAAAAGTGGTTCACTTTCAAATCCTTTGATAAAACCATAGGTTTGAATAGAGGCATCATGATCTAAAAACAAATGACCAAAAAAGAGATATTAAATATTCAAAATAAAAACCAGCATCACAACAGACAAATAAAACAAAAAATCAGCTAGTTGATCTCACAAGGTCGGCACTGAGCAAGTCTTCCTCATCTTTAACATAGCTCTTGAAATCTCTCACAAGCATCACAACAAACAAATAAAACAAAAAATCAGCTAGTTGATCTCACAAGGTCGGCACTGAGCAAGTCTTCCTCATCTTTAACATAGCTCTTGAAATCTCTCACTGCACTCTCCACATTAAACTCTTTATCTTCATCACCGTAAAACGCGCAGTCAAGCACAACCTGTGAAAAGCCAAAAAGAAATAGACAGGGGAAAAGGATCAACAAGCAAAGTATTATTAAAACTCGTAAAACAATAGGCAGTCTTGTTTCACAGAAACAAACAATCTGATTCATTACCGTGATAAAATATGGACTCAACAAGATCCTTTTTCCAAATGCGAAATCAGCATTTCTCTTGGGATCTCGCTTCCAATCATCAACGAGGAAGTCCAGTACATCACCCTCCATCATTTGTCCAGGTGCAAAAACTTCCCAGCTGCGTTTAGTGAAGGTAGTTACGTTATCATCGGGCTGAGGTATCATTGAGAACGCAGTCCTGCAGCACACACAAGAACAAAAAGCAGGGGAAGGAAGATAAGGCATTCATAGCAGTTCAAGTTATATAAAAAAGAGCAGTTCAGGTCATGATTAGAAACAGCAGAAGAAAAGAAGAGGAAACATAATGAGAGATACTCACTCGGCATACTTCTCACGTCCTTCATTAGTAGGCAACAAATTATACAACTTGCGAGCCTTGTCCAGGTGAGGGAATTTATGAGGGTGAAGCTGCTGCACGGGGGAGCAAAACTTTATAGGAGCTCTGGGTGCACGCTTCGTGCTTACAACATTTTCAGACTTCAAAGCAGGATCCTTCCTGGCAACACCAGCTCTACGGCCCACTATTCCAGCAAGGGGAGATACACCCTTGGCAGCAGCGCTCTTGGTGACTCTTCCCATGCCAGCGATCTTGTCAAATGCATCATCATCACTGCTATCAATTCCACAATAGGATTCTTGGGTGTAGAGGGGCTCTCTGCACAAGCAGCCGTAGAACCTTTCAGAGCTCCCAACCGCCCCTTCATAACACTAGATCTTGTCTTTTCGGGAGAACGCCCCTGGCTAAAATCAATGGCTACATGCTTGAGCTCCAAGAACTGGCTGCCAAAGATCTTGTAGTCATGCTCACCAAGATCCAGCCACTCACCTGCAAATAAAAAAAGAAGGAGCACATCAAGGGTAAGTTCAAATACATAATTCATGACAGTATTAGTCAAGAAGTACAAGCTGGAAAAAATTACAAAAGGTCATGCATACGTATAGGGTTCGATGCCAAACAAACCCCGGAAGTCAACATCAAACACATCGCTAGTTGCGCAGGTATACAACAAAGTCTTTCTAATGTCAAGAATGTCTTCATGGCTGTAATCCAACATTTCAATCACACCATCCTCCCGACAATGATAGGTCTTGCAGTTTTGTAGCATAAAGAAGCCACAATCATGCCTGTTAACAAAAGAAAAAACAAAAGGGTACATCACAAATTTGAAATACAGGAACACAACCAAAAATTGGAAAACCACGCATTCCAGCAACAAAAACAACTAATAAAAATCATTAAAAACGGATACTCACGTGTTTTGCTGCTGCGGCACATGCACAAACTCGCAAGAGAAACCATCAATATGTGCCGACGAGAACGGTTTGGCCCTGTCTACGCTGGACTCCCTCCAAAGCTTCTTTATATTATCTGTCATAGTCCTTAAGAATCTAACTGCATCACTCTAGGTTTCATCGCGGAGTGAATCAAGACACTCGAAAAGACGGAACCTCAAATTCAAAACAATCAAGCACCAATGCCCAGATTCTTCAGTAGGCTTCATGGCAGCTGCAAATGACGGCGGATCAAAAGTAGGGAAAAGAAGTTGAGAAAAAAATCACAGAGGAAAAATGAATTTAATAAATCATAATGAAACAAACAATTCAGCCTCCGAAACAACAAATAAAAGAGGGAAATTGAAATTCAGAAGTGCAAACAAATCAGATAATCATAAGTTCTAATCGAGTAAGCAACCCACTGCAAAAAAATAAATGCTACTCAAGTTTATATCCACCACCCAAACTTGCAACAAACATATCAGTTCAATTTCCTTGCGACAATAAGTGTAGCTTCAAAAAAGAAACACACATCATTCATAAGTACAGGGAAAAAAGCAGGCTACTTAAGTTCATTCCCACCTCCCAAACTTGCAAGAAAACATGACCGTTCTAGTTCATGAGTACAATAAGTTCAAGTTCACCTACTTGGTCAAAACCATCAGCCCCTGATCTCGTGAACCACTGTAGCACATTGGCATCAATATTTCAATCACGGATCTTGGTCTGTTGTACAAAAAGAACAACAACAGTTAGGAAATTGCCAAAATAACTTATCATCCTATGTAGAAAGCAAAATACTGACCGTCACCCATTTGGGAACTATCAACTTGTCAATGTCTCGGTACTTCTAACGTAGAGAATATAAAACAACGTCATCACTGTCTGAGTTGAGCATGCCAGTGGGGACAAACGCTTTAGCAACAGAACCAACACTGGCATAACATTCGCTATTTTGAAACTTCGGCTTTTCACTAGGAAAACACAAAAGATGACATGAATTAAAACTACTACAATAACAACAATAGTCATATGAGAGAAAGAAAAAGAGACAAAAATGATACGGGCAAAATCCCAAACTAACCGTTTCCCACGGTTCGTGCGAAACCTCGTAACAGCGAAGAAAAACAAATCAACCTTAGCAACATTAGCACCTTCTGCTTGCAGAAAAAGAAGAAAAAAATAAGCTCAAGCACTACAAGTGAACATGTCCAAAATGCCATAAATGAGAAGTACGCCTCATTTACAAGTCCTTACCTGCACTATCAGCGTTTGACGACGGGAGTTCCTGTGATGACACCAATATGCCTCCAGTTTCAGGGTTTGACGACGGAAGATCTTTTGAGGACAACAATATGGTTGCGCTTTCAGGGTCTAAAGAAAGAAAATCCTAGGACGACAGGAGCGCCTACTGCGTCAAGGGGCCAGAAGAAATCGACAGAAGTAAATCATCATCCTCAGATGGCACCTCCTCCACGCTAGAGGCATCTTGCAATGCATCAGCGTAATCAAGCCCTCCAGGCGGGAAAATTTCCGGCGGCAAATCTTCACAATCAGAAAGATTTTCATTCTCAGCAATACCAACACTAGACGATTTGGCATCCAGTATGCTGGCAGCACCAACATCCTCATCAGCAACATTGCTACCAACATCGCGTCCACTGCTCAATGGAACACTACAAGCATCATCTCCAACACTAACGGGAGCCTCACGCTCAACATCAGTCATCTGAAAAAAATAAAAATTCAGAAAGTGAATAAATATGAGCAAAACTAACAATAAAAAAAGCTAGCAAGAGGTGCACATGCTAACTGTTACAGCTACAAAGAAACAACAGTGAAAACTGCATATAAAATTAATGCAAGCACAAAAAACAAACCTTAGCAACATTCAAAGCAACATCACCGATCTTGCTGCTACTAACATTCAAAGGAACATCACCAATTGCCGAACAAGGCTCATCGCCAACAACAGGACCCTGATTCATAGTAATGAAGCAAAAAACAATGCTATTATTAGCAACAATAAACACAAGGAATTAAACTACACTAACAAAAGGTAGGTATCACCTACAAACTCTGAACGGTGTGGGATAGAAAAATGAACATGTAAGGCACATTGGTGCGCATGAAAATTCAAGAATATATATAAACACAATAAAAAATAAAAATAACCTTGCACTTATCAGTAGATGGATCATTAACTCCACAGTCAACAGCAGCCTCAACATCATGACTAGTCTCTTGCATGAAAGAAAAAATAATAAACAGATGAACATGAGAAATTTCAACTACAATACTGACAACAGAACAACATAGTAAAAAATGCAAACATCAAGGACTGAATCACATCAACAACAGGGGACTCCAAGCCAACATCATCCGTATGGTGGCCAGAAACATTAGCCTCAGTACGATCACCATCCCTGCTGTCGGTGGCAGCAACCTCATCCTGCTCAATCTGCCTGATAACAACATTGGCACTTTCTTCATATGGCTTGCAGCGAGAGTCTTGCATAGTTTTAAAACGCTTGATGTTGTTCAATAGACGAACTGAGCTCTGAATTAGTTGAGCAGCACCATCACGCATATCACTAATTAAAATTCTCTCCATCTCAATACAGTCCGCTGCTTCCTCAGCATTAAATTGATGACCTTCAGGAAGGATACCATTGATACAGCTCAGACGCTCAACTGTAGTTGGGACCTTTTCCAGCTCAGAACACACATTACTAAAAATATGCTCAGCATGCTCCAACGCAGAAACAACTACATCAATACCAAAACCCTGCCTATGTGAAGTACTAGCCTTACTAGGGCCAGGGGAACATAACCAACACCCTCAACACCACCGCCATCTCTCAACTCATCATGCAGAGATGAAATCTTGGGAACCTGAGATGACGACATCTCCAGGACTGGCCGTTTATACACTTGGAAAAAGACAACTTCCTCTTGAGTTTTCCACTACAAACAAGGGGGAAAAGAGTTAATTAATCAATGCAACACACAGGGAAAAATAAACATTATGTTAACAGATTTAAATCCACAGTACTAATGATCTTTCACTATCAGTGCCAATTTGTTAGTATTTACAAACAGGTAAGTTGAACAAGAGATTCAGTTCAACCACACATGACACAACAGTACTAAAAATCATACCTAAACCTCGCAAAGCTTAAGAAATGGCAAAATCTAAACAGGTAACTCTGCAGTACACATGTTCACTCCAGCAAAAATAGCTATACCTAAAAAAAGGTCGGCAAGACATGATAGAAATAAAACTCACCGGAAGCTTCCCAAACACCCAAGTCTTTGGATCTCCGTTGCCTTTTCTTATCAAATCTGCATCAACCAGATCGGAAAGCTTGTCAGGATCCATGAAACATATGCGGGGGACTCGCATGTCAGGATCCGAAGTCTTGCCACGGATAAGGCAGTCAAGGTACATTAGTACAGACCCTATAGCACATCCTGTGATTGCCTGCCCAAGGGTAACACCATCTTGATACCTGACAATAGCCCTTCTAAGCTCATCAACCATCAGCTGGCAATAATCCATATTAGCCATGTCCTCAATGACGAGATCCTCAAACATTGCTGCCTCTCTAGAAACACGAGGGGTGGCACCAGGAAACACAACCTTCATAAACACAATAATGAAGAACACTTTGAGAGCAAGGTCATCTTTGCTAGGATCCTTGACAAGCACCTTGAGCCTATCCCTCAAATCCTTTGTCTTGATATCTCCGTTCCTGCTAATGTCAAGCTCTGATCTTAACTACATCAGAGCATCATCATATCCGTCCTCTAACGGCCTTGGTGCAGAACGACCACCACGAGGGAACCCAAATAGTTGCTGTATACCATCGCTAGTGATGCGAAGCTTCTTATTAGCCTCACCCAAGAGTCATCGTATTAGGATCTATCTTTAGGTACAAAACTCCCATCAGAGGGCGGGAAATGTTAGACTTCACCTTCCACTTGAAGATAGAACCAAAACCAGCTGCATGAACCCTAGCCACATGGCGACTGTCAAGAAATTTAGCACAAGCATCAATCTCTCTCAACGAACATCGCACAGTTATGTTCAATCACTGTAGGTCACCTTCATCCGAAGCAACTTTTCCGGCATTGCCTCTCACCAGCTTGACTGGACCCATAACGCTAACAGGCTGTAAATGAAAATATAGAAGGCACAACTTAATTAAATGAATATAGAAAACAAAACAAACATACGAAGGCAAGAAGAAAAAAGAAAGATTGCACAAGTTCAACTCTTAAAACAACATCAGTACCACCCTCAATTGATGCAAACAATGACCAGCCCTCACCTGGCCAGCATACCAACCCAGACACAATTAAATCATTGCAAGTACCACTAGTAAGTCACATATAGTACAAACACGTACCACTGCATATTCATATTTAGAATCAACTTCGATATCATCTTCTTCAGATGTAGGATCTTCAGCTTCGACACGAGCATGCTTCTTCACACCTTTGTTCACCTTCGCAAGAGCAACTTTACGCTTCTTATTTTCCTTCAACAAAGAGCGCTATGGAAGGGGAGACAAAGAAGGCTTCTTATTTGACAAAACTCGTGGACTCCGACGAACAGGGGAGCCACCAAGTGTGCTTGGACCAATCTTCAAAGCAACACTATCTCCATCAGCTTTGCTATTACCAGGTTGGGAACCAGCTTTCACACATGGGCTATACCTCTGTGTGCCATCAGGATTTGGATCTGACATCTTCCTCTTCAAAACAACTTTCTTTTCCTTAACTGCATCACGAGCAAACACTTGCGTCAAGCTAGTCTGCAACAGGTTTGTCTTGACAGGCATGTCAGTTCCATGAGATCCAGCATCAACAGTTGAAAACGCCGCGTCACCACCTTCGTCACCTGCACCTTTAGTAGCTTGAGCAATATCCTCATCGCTTCGTTACACGCAAGCATCCTTTTGACGCCGTTCCAACCCCTTTCTCCTCTGGAAATCACACTTCTTCTTTCTTTTCCTTTCGTCCGCAAGCTGTAACTGCATAGGAACATCCTCAGCCTGAGTAACAGGCTTAGTGCCATCAACACTCTATGACTGAGTAACAGACAACTGCAAGCTCCCATCACCATCACCAAAATTAAGAGAATAAATTACTTCATTAATATCTTTCACAACATCAGCAATGTCCTCGGCAGCAGCATGGCTATCATTAGCTGCATAAACCAATAACATAAGCACACACATATAAAATTAAAACACAATTAACATTGCAGAGACAAGTAAAATAAGGCGCATAGCATCAGACACAAACAAAAGGAACAACTGATGTAACTAAACACATTTATGTATTCAAGGCTGTTAAAAAAGAGCAAATATAAGGGAAACACCAGCAACACTCACAAGTTCTTCTAGAGGATTTGCTATCTCAAAAATAACATTCACAAGATCTTGAAAGCGTTCTGGTTTGTCAGAATCAGGAGGCATCGGCACTCCAACATCTGCAACAACATCATAATCAGCAAAAAAGTAAAAAAAAAGAAAAGTACATGAACAAGCAATCAATTCAACTATATCAACACTACAAGTGCAACCAATAAAACAATATCACCCAACCTCTCGCACACCAAACTTCAAAATGACAGCTCTTTCAACATCATAGTAGTTCTTCTCAGACTGCTACAAACTATTCAAATGCCAGAACAACAGTTCAAACTACACATGGTGATCAGTACTCCAACCTGTCTACAGGTCAAAGCAACCTAAAAACTGGACATACCACACATTCCAGGGCAAAAATTAACAACTATCAAAATCCATACAACTTGTAAAGTCCATACTACAACACCTATACAACTAAAAATCTATTAAGCACCAGATCTGATAAAACATCATCCGAATTACAGGAAAAATTACCTGCAATCAACTTGTCTGGGCTAGATGATGTACCCATTGAGATCTACTGACCTAAAATCTGCCGAACCAGAACTGCAAAACAGATGAACAAAAATTAGGGTTCTTACCTATTTCAGAAACGATGGACGCCAAACAAACCAAAACTCTTACTGGCAAACACAAACTCCACCACCGAATCCAGTATCACTGACGCGAACCACTCGTTCAAGAGCAGAGGAACCCTAGGGAATCCAGCCTGAGACAGCACGAGAGCAATAACTTAAAAATACAGGAAAAATCTGTACATAAGGGAACGCAAGGGGAGTCGATGGCACAACAAAAGGAGCAAACAGAGCACCCAGACCTCCACCCTGAAGTTCAACCCGCCGGCCGACGCTCCAAAGGCGAACTAGGAGAAGCAGCTTCTATGCGAGAATAGGAGAGGAGGGGAACGAAGAAATAAGCGATATGTGGAGGGGAGGGGAGCGGAACGGGGGAGAGCGGAGGTTAAAAGGTGAGTGGCAGAAAACCGACGGCTAAAGCCCACAATTGTGGTAGAAAAGGAAAAATGGCAAAGCCCACTATCTCAGGGTAGTTACTGAAAATAATAGCAAAAATTAAATATAATAAAAAATTAATATAGAGGGAGAAAACAAATGGCTAAAGTACAAATAATACCTCATAACAATACAATAAAAATTATCAAAAAAGTATAATTGAAATAATACCTCATAATGGTGCTGGTTTTTCCCTAAAAAGATAAGATAATGGGGCAAGTCATGTTACGGACTCGCCTCCGCATGCGACGCCACGGCACGCCGCATCGTCGCCTGCTACGGCTCGTTCCTGGCTCGGCCTCGCCGGGATGGGGGAGGGAGGTCCCTCCCCCCGACTCGGCCTCGCGCTAACGCGGCAGTGCGCTCGTTTGACAGGCGTAGTGCGGTTATTCTGTTCCCCCACACACCCTAAGATAGATAATGGGGGCAAGTCCATACAAGAAGATGTGTCAGTACAACTATGCCCCTCGGTGCGGTGCTGGTTTTTCCCCTAAAAAAAGATAAGATAATGGGGGCAAGTCATGTTACGGACTCGCCTCCGCATGCGATGCCGCAACACGTCACGTCGTCGCCTGCTACGGCTCGTTCCTGGCTCGGCCTCGCCGGGATGGGGAAGGAGGGGTCCCGACCCCCCTCCCCCCGGCCCGGCCTCGTGCTAACGCGGTAGTGCGCTCGTTTGACAGGAGCAGAGCGGTTATTCTGTCCCCCCCATGCACACACACTCCTTAAAAGATAGATGTTCTTCAGTCCATACAAAAATGTGTCAGTACAACTATGCCACTCGGTGGGGTCCTTATATATCTTACCCAGATGTTCATTAGAAAAATAAAAAAATGCTGAAAAAGAATGAGAACAAAGAGAAAAGCGAGCGAAACACACTATAAAAAAGATGTCAGTTCAAGCAGAGGAGAACATTTCAGTACTAAAAAAATGCTTATATTAGGCAAAAAAATCATAAAAACTAGAAGGAAGAAATGCTAAGAATAAAAAATATTGACCGCCCAAGGGACATGCCGGCCCTACGCAGGTGGGTACTAGGACTCAATCCAACTACGAAACCATCGGCGAATCCATTGTAAACCAGACTGCAGGGCCAACCCACCAGGGCCCACATGTCATGACAGAGGGCGAGTGCCGTGTATAAGTGCGCAGGTAATTATTCAGAGGAGTTTGACCAGTAAGCCTCATCAACGCTTATAAACAGGTCGAGAGCCCCCTCGGCTAGCAACGTGGGACTAAACATATAGCGCACGCGCACGCCGCACTGCATAGCCGCTCGGACGAGCTATTTGGGCCGAAAACAATGGCTCCGGGGGATGGCCCAATACATAGGTTCGCCTCATTACAAAATTCCAACCGATCACACACGACCTAATAAAAGAAACAAATGCAGATAATTTTAAAAAAACGTCATAAGAAATCAGTTCAAAATAAAGAATGTAAAAAGTTGAAACACATATTAATTGTAAGAACTAAAAAATATATAAATATTTTTTTGGAAAATTAAACGTAGAAGATTGTAATAAAAATTTCAGATTTTTTTTTAAAGTTGAACTACTAAAATTCATAATGTTCAAGTAAAATTAGTACTGTGCAGCAAAATTAAATTATTCTTGTTTAATAAAAATACTAGAACTATCACTATTCAACTAAAAAATAAAATTGTGCTCTAAAATTCCTGTCAAATAGTAAGAAAAAAGGCTCTACAACAAACGAATGCGATTGGCCATTGACATCCTAAATAGTTCAGTACTATGATTAACAGCATGTAAGTTCAACAAACTCAAAACTCAAAAGGGGTCCTACAACCATCATCAGCATATATTTTCCGTCTGCGAGCTATGTACATGAAAATATCCCAGTAAAAACGAAGGATGCCCATCAGTTCAACTATAGTTGTTCCAATTCAAATATAAAGAATATATAAAAAATAGTTGTGCTTGAGCAAAAAAATAGGAAGCATTACATAAATTTAAAAATAGTGCATACAATAACATACAAACAAATTGTTCCAAACCATCTGGATAATAACATAGAATTCAACCATCTCACATGCATTGTTTTAAAGAAAAATACCGCAACATAATCAAACGCACACAAATCTCACAACCAATGTCATTTGCCACATTTAAACCTACAGCACATAAATTCTGAACGTCAGAAAGTCATCTTCCCTGGAGAACATAACCATAACCACATCTCCATCCTCAAATCCAGACTCTGCCACAAACTCCTTCCACCCAGTAGTTAGGTTGATGCAACCATCAAAGTTGATGTGGTAGGCAACTTCCATCAACTGATACCCGTTTTTGTCTAAAGTCTCCATCTTCAGTATCCCGGAACTAGGAGCAACAATCCTGATTCTGGGTGACATTTTCTGCAAATGGGCATGGGAGTAGAAAACAAAGTGAACACCTGACATAACTGAATATTTACACAGATCTAGGAACGGTTGCATAACAAAGTGAAAAGAAATATCTGAACCAAAACAAAAACACCAAACTAACTAGTCATATGACCTGACTAAACTGAAGAAATATACATATCAATACACCTACAGTAAAAACATCTGACAAAAACATAACAAGGATTATACAAAAGTGGATAAATACTGTTAAGTAATGAACAAATACACACACAAATCCCTACTGTTAAATTCTGACAAAACCAAATAAAAATTATAGACAAACTATTGATAAAACTAAACTACAGATTCAGTCCATGGGATTCAAAATGAGACCTACAAAAAGAATAGAAACACATACCCATGATTCCTCCAAGTCCCCAACCGTCAGGCGACAAACATAGGGTGCACGAAACCCATGGTTGCTGTATAGCAGACACGAAAGTTGCCCACAACGCTGAGTCTCGGTGAGCTCCATACCAGATTCGTACACACAACCGTCGGCTATGCGCGCCATCTTTGCCAGACATCCGCATGAACAATCCTCCATGGGAAACACAGGAAAAGGGAAGAAAACAACAGAGGAAGACGGAGGAACCTAGATCTGATTCTGTAAGAAGAAAGAAAAAGGAGGAGGAGACTGAGCCACACACCACACATAGATGGATAGAAATTATAGCCAGAGAGACTTGCAGATTATAAAAATAATAAATAGGCAGGTGGGCAGCCAGCTGGTAGAAAATAGTTATTATACAAGTCATACAACATTTGACCGCAAATCAGTTCAACTTCAGATAAAATAGCAGTTCAAAAGTGCACATAACAAACATATGTAGATAAAACAACTCATTCAGAGGTAGACAGTTGAATTCATTTAGTCATTCAACCATCTGCTCCCTCACAACACAATCTTAAAAACATAAAAAATTCAGTACTTCAGTCATAACATCAAAGAAACGACGCCATTTGGCCCTAGTGGATGGATGTGGAGCCGTGGCTGCTCTCACCCTAGCCCAACTGATGATTTGAATATGGTTTCTTCCCCTGCCCTCTTGGGAAAGTAGCTCCAGTTCAGTGTTACATTAATGTTCTGATGATGTCTAGATATACGTAGAAGAGCAGCAGGAGCAGAAACAACATCAAGTGAGGAAGCTGATAAAGATTGTTAGTAAAATGGTTCCAAAGATGGCAATTAAACTATTTGTTTACACTTTATCCAAGACAAAAGTGAACTGCAGGATGGTAAGTAAGAACTCTGCAGCCTTGTTTTTACTGCCCATAATGAGTTGTGTTAGATGACAATGTCTGAATCTTTTTCCTATGCAGTGGTTGCCAAAGCTGTTTACTCAAGATTACCTCTCAAACTACATGATTGGTGGGCATGCAAAGGTTAAATTATTTCTACCAGAACACGATGATTATCTAGATGTTTTCATGAAGACCGTGAAGGATGGGCGGTCGGCCATAACAAGGGGTTGGACTAGAGTCGTGCGTTCCTTCTGCATGGAGGAGGGCACAATATGGGCATTGTGCTTCACCTTGTTCAGCAACCAGAATGTATTTCACCTCTTTCTTTTTCATCTTTAATAGTAGAAGTATACAACTGTGGTTCATCATCTATTTATTTGGTTCTTATGTAATTTTTGAACATATGTACCTATGAATCGAATAATGCATTGGTTGTTTGAACCTGATGGATATGAATAAAGTTGTAGCATACATTCAAATTCAACTTCAAATCTGGTACAATTTGAAATAGCAGCAATTAAATTATGGTGAAATTACGCTCTCCAGGTCGTTACGGCACACATGGTTGGTAAAACACAAACGTTTGCGATATACACCATAATCCGAGATAGTTCACAGAGAGGAAATGTGTGCAAGCATGCACACAGTTGCCGTTTGCAAAGCGTGTGCGATGTCAGACAATATCACAAATGGTGCGGGCAAACTAAACGTTTGTGTTACTTGCCTTATCGTACACGACTCGCAACCATGAACTGTTTCTGATGAAGTATGCATTGTAAACGTTGCACCACAGAATAGCGTGTGTGATAGTTGTCGTGTACGACGATGTTACGATAGTTCGACGTTTCGTAATCCTGTCCGACACTCGTATGGCGATTAGCTAATCTTCTTAATTAGTTATGGCATACGGTTTGGGAAAAGTGAATGTGCGTGATTGTATGCTTAACATACATGTTCAATAATATTGAACCATTTGTGATGGGCCGCGCATCTAAAACGTAGAACCACAGAATACCGACTGCGATGGCAATGCGAGCACAAACGAGTAGGAGTACTGTAGGGTCCCTATCCCCGACGGTTTCTCGGTCGTGTGGGCAGGACCCCCTATTGCCGTCACTCACTAGGCGACGATTCCAAATGCCGTCGCGGAAAGGGGTTAAAAACCGTTTGTATAGCACCGACGCGTACCAGCACTACAAAAAAATACACTTCCGTGATGATACGTGTTTGTCACAGTAGGTCGCGTTTTTTTGTCATGCATGTACATCCATGACAAATTTATGACAGAATCAAGATAGTCATACCTGTGATGTCGTAGAAGTGTTCCATGACATTACCAAAATTATCATCACAGAAGTGTCCACTTCCATGACGATAAATCGCACGTCATAGAAGTGCTTTCGTCAAGGGTGACCGACACGTGGCATCCACAGTAACGGAACACCGTTAAGATATCGGGTCGGGTTTTGGATCCGATAACCCGTTAACAGCCCCGACCAATGGGGATTTTCCACGTGTAAAATCATCATTGGCTGGAGGAAACACGTGTCGGCTCATCGTTGGAACAGATGTCATCCACTCATTGGACAAAAGGCGCCTACGATACGTCGACACGTGGCACGGCCCAACAGAGGCCCATTCCTGTGAAAAGGTCGGCCCATTTGACTTGGTCAAAAGGTGGCGGGCTGGCCCATGGAAAGCCTGTTAACGGCCTGTTCGCATATAGCCCGTTTACAGCCCGCTAACCCAAGGCCCGTTACGCCCTGTCCGAATTAGGCCCAGTAGCGTCATCTGGGCCATCCAATATGATTCCAGCCCGTTTTCACTTCTGGCCCATGTATAGCCCATGACGTCTTTCGGCCCATATGAGGCCCTATGTAACTCTTGGCCTATTAACGGCCGTGGTGAAACTGGCCCATAATGAACAGTGTATCACTTTACACCCATTAACGGCCCGTGGTGAAACTGGCCCATAATGAACAGTGTATCACTTTACACCCATTAACGGCCCGTGGTGAAACTGGCCCGTAATGAACATTGTATCACTTTATACCCATTAACAGCCCGTTATTCCGTTGGGCCGTTTCCATCCCATGTTATCTTTCGGCCTTGTTAGAGCCCATTTATTCTTGGGCTCATTTCCAGCATTCGTTTACTTACGGCCCGGTACTGTCATTTTCTGCTTGTGGGCCAAATTCAGCCCGTGGTTACAGTCGGCCCGTTTGTGGTCCGTTAATATGTTGGGCCGTTTTCATAGCGTCATCAAATACGGCCTATTAACGATGGCCCATTATGGTCGGCCCATGAACGGACGATTCCAACTATAGCACGTTTACGGCCATAATGCGGTCTGTTTGGCCCATGTTTGGCCAATCGATCGTACGACCCGTATAAGGCCCATTGATGATACGGCCCGTAGAAGGCCCATTGTTTCTATGGCCCGTAGAAGGCCCATTGTTTCTATGGCCCGTAGAAGGCCCACTGTTTCTACGGCCAGTAGGAGGCCCAGTGTCACTACAGTAAATATTAGCCCATGGTTATTGTGGCCTAGTTTTAAAAAATAGGTTATTACAGCCACTAGCTAACCACGGAAAAAGAACTGCAATTACTACAAGCAAACAAATAAACAAGACAACAAGGAAATAAATAAGCAAGCAACTAACGCTAGGCTATCACGGCTATTACACATATTACATCCACTGGGCATCAAAGTTCGCCACCAGTGCAAATATAGGGAACAAAGCAGCATATCATATACACCGGTTGTCAAAGTTGGCGACCAGCGCAAATAAACGCCGCAGCAAAACAAATCCAGAACTGAAACCACTTCAGAAGATCTCAAGAAACAATATCCTGGGTACCCATAATGCTGGCAAGATGCTTAGCAAGCTTATTAACTTTCTCTTGTTTGACGCTTAAATCCTCCCGCGCTTGCTGTTGCACCAGAAAATATGCATCTGAATTCTGCAGGGACTTCCTCAGTCCTTCAGCTTCCTGTCGCAGCACATCTGATCGATGTCTTTCAACTTGAAGTTGATACTCAAGAAGACAAACTGATTCAGGCAGCGAGTTCGAAGAGCTTCTGCCAGCAGTAGTGGCCAGTAACTCGAACACTACATCAAGACAGGACTTTTGGGTTCCCTCACTGTCATCAAGATAGTTTTTATCAGCTTTCTTGGAGACCAACATGGATGTCCCACTATCTTGAACCTTATCTGCATTACTTCCTTTACCATTGGATAACGCGGTACTGTTCTCCAATATTTTGTTAGCATTCTAGAAGAGAAACAAGCAGACACATCACATGTTTACCATGTTGTATATGAAACTCATTTTGGTAAATGAGTTCAGTAGTAAAGTGGACAGGATAACAGCATGAAACAAACATATATCTATGTACCATGGTCACTTTATGGTCTATATCATTCTAGTTTTTGTTGCCAAATCAAGATAGAGACACAGTTCAAATAATATTTGTTCAAGACAAAGCAGAATAGACAGAATATAAGTGTGGGTAACTATAGAGCAATAACAACACTTGTAATTTGCATGACATGAGAACATAACTGTTTATTCAACTGAAACTGAAATCAACATAGAGCAGGTTACAATGGCAAACCAGTTAAAGAAACAGGTTTAAAACATACCTGTTGCGCCATTGGAGTTTCAATTCCATCCTTCAAATTTGAAAATAGTTGGTATGAGTAAATACAGTAATGCAAGAGCAAAGGAGTATGAGCCATAGCTACAGAACCTGACCTGAGAACAAAATCTTCTTCTCCTTTAAGCGTTGAGTTGGGATTCGGAGTGGTTGTCCTCGTGCTTTGGGCACTGCAGCTCCCTTACTAACTGCTCGTGTTTGGGTGCTCTGTGGTGGAGACGGTGCTGTGTTAACTGGAACTGGGTTACTATCTGCCGGGGTTGGGGTTAGAAGGGGTGTAGCTGGTTCTCTGTCCAACTGGGTAGGGGTACAATCTGCGAGAGTCTGGGTTATGTGTGGTGGATCTGGTCCTTGGGCAAGTACAACCGTGGTTCTATCTGCATCAACTGGTAACACTATCTTTTCTAAAGATTGTGTTGTTACTCCCTTAGATACTGCCATCACGCTCTCCAATTTAAATGGCTGATAAAAAAGAAAAGTAATTGAAAGTATAGACATTGTATGGTAGACACGTGCAATGGATAGTGGGGAATAAAAGAGGACATGAAATAATTCATATTTATGTTGTCTAACCAAACAGGATAGCATGACACAATTTCACATATATGATAGCTAACTAAACAGGATAGCATGACACAATTTCACATTATGATGGCTAACTAAAAAAGATGGAAAGACATAGTTCAAAATATGAGACTATGTAAACAGGATGACATGACATAACTATATAATGTGTTTATTAAATAGGTTGGCATGCCATAATTCACATACATTCACGGATAGAATGCCATAATTCAAAATATGATGACTGTAAACACTAAACACGATGAGATGATATAACTATATGATGTCTTTATTAAATGGGTTGCGATGCCATAATTCAGATAGATGATGTGTATGTACTATATAAACATGATGGCATGATATAATTCAAATATATGATTTATATAGTAAGCAAGTAAGCAGATGGCAATCCATATATGATGTAAAAACTAAGCAATGCAAGACAACATGCATGACATGGGTAATATAACCCTGCCAAGTTTGAGCATAGACCTCAGGGGGGAAATAGGACTGGTCATCAGTCTCTGAATCCTCCTCTAAGGACCTATCCGTAACTAGCGAGATATGCGATTCGTCAGATAGCATAGTCTGCTCTGAAGACCTTGTTTTCACTCTAGAATTTGCCATCACCGTTTCAAATGGCTGATGCACACGAAGAGCAGTTGAATGTACTAACATTGTTGACAAATGTAATATGTAACGAAAAAAAGGATGGCCTGATATAATTTACATATAAGATGACTGGCTAAGCAGGATGGCATTGCAAAATTCACATATATGATGCCTGGCTAAACAAGATAGTGTTGCATAATTCACATAAACGATGAATAAACTAAACAGATGGCATTCGCACAAAGGATGTCTAAACTAAGCAGATGACATATTTTTTGTATAAAGTAAGCAATGCAAGACACCATATGCATGATATAACCAACATCAGCATGCCAAGTTAGAGCGAAGACCTCAGGGGGTAAATAGGAGTTGTCTTCTCCTTCTGAATCCCCCTCAGAACAGATATCTTCCTCTCGATTACAATCCGAAATGCGTGGAGGGGGGGTTGCCTTTGCGCCTACCATGGAGCGACGTCTGCATGAAATTTTATTGCCACGCAAGGCTCGTCTCTTTTGCTCTACATGTTCAGTTCCATTGTTTACAATAACTGTCATGCATAGGAATAAAACATAGTGAGATTATGTAAGGAGTGCATGCAGAAATCCAGAGTGATGGTAGCAACCTGTGGATAGACCCAAAACCAATAATAGCAGGCAGATAATGGCTTCAGTTAAAAAATACAGATAATGGCTTCTTTACTGTTTGTTTCCCACCCAACATGAAACTCATAGTAGACACCGGAGATTAACCAGATAGTAGATAGATAATATTGATAGCGGCCCCGATATGTACCCCACAACCATTTAAAAACTCAAGTTTGACCATTAGTTTGGAGCTGACTCAGAGTCTAATCGGTGAACAGGATGATAAAGTAGCATGTAATATTAAGCGATGCATAACGTAAGCAGACACGAAAGAGTGCGACCTCTCTTGCGGACCCGTGTAGTCCTCGAGGTCATCTGCTCGGTAGATGATGGTAATGCAGTTTTCATGGCTGCCAGCGGCGGGGAAGAAGATCTGAGGCGGCGAAAGACAGTCTGGAAGCCAGATCCCTGCTGTGCTGGACCCTTCTGTCGTTGGAGCAGCTGAGCTGGGGTGGACGACGGCGCAGCAGGAGCGGGACAAACCACGTAAGGTTTTCTTTGACAACTATCTGTAAGAGAAGCAATTCTGTAAGGGCTCGTTTGAATTGGAGGATTCCAACAATGCAGGGACAGGAAATAGACAGGAATAGGATAGGAATGCACGTGCAAAACAGAGAATTTAAAAACACAGGATTTCTGCCAATCTGGGTGTTTGATTCACAAGAATTGGAAGATCACAGGATGCAAAGAAGCATGGTGAGATTAAGTCAAACCACAAGAAAATGTACGGTTATAATGCTATTATGCTACTATCTCTTAGTCTTGTGCTTCATGAATAGGAATTTGAAAAGGAGGACAAGTGAAAATTAAAATTCCTACGTTTTTTCTTTCAAGGAGACACTAAAGGAACAAATCCGTGTGCTCAGTGGACAATATATATAACATGTAGAGTAAAAAAGAGATGCAACAAGTGTACAACCTCTTTGGCGAAGCCATGTCGATCTCAGCGTGATTGGGTTGGCCGGTGAGGATGCTCCGGCTGACTTTGCTGTCGGAGGAGGGGAAGAAGATCTTAGGCGTCTGGAGATGGAGCCCGAGGTACTGCTCCACTGTGATGGAGGGTTTCGTCGTTGGAGCAGCTCCGGTGAGTTGTACGACGCCGAGGCTGAAGCAGGACAAGAGAGACAACGAACAACGTTAACCTGAGTGGAATTCTAATAGAAAATACATAACCACAAAGTGCTAGATGTAAAATACATCAGCCGCTCATCTCGGAACTTAACTGTCGAAACTGAACTTAACTGTCGAAACTGAACTTAACTGTCAAAACTGAATTTTGCTGTCGAAACTGAATTTTGCTGTCGAAACTGAATGCACTAGCAAGGTGAGGCTACACGTCGGTCGACTGATTTTTTCATCTCTGGTCAGTCGATTTTGCAGCCTTTGGATACGAAATCAAGGGCCTGCGGTTCATCTTCAACCTCCACCCTCCTGAGCCGCCAGCCACCACCGGCCAAACAGCAGCCCCCCGCCGCCCGCGGCCGGCGGTGCGCCGCCCCGCCCGCCCCGAAAACACTCCCCACCGCCGGTCCGCCGCCGCCTCGGCCATCCCAATAGGCCCCCCCGTGCCGACCTTTTTCTCCGGCGATCCCCACGCCACCGCCACGCCAACGCCCCGCCACCACCGGCGACCACCGTCCCCATCCTGAACCCTAAGATAGATAGTGGGGTACCTCTCCGGCGAGCCCCCCTCCCCGCTGCGGCTGGTTCTTCCTTCACCCCTTCGACTTAAGTGTAGCTAAATCGGAGCAGCATCGCAAGCAAGAGCAAGAGCAAGAGCGAGAGCAGCAGCGCGAGAAAGAGCAATGGCAAGAGCAGACCAGGCAGGGGACCGAGAGCAAGAGCAGAGCAGCAGCGCGAGCGAGTGCTAAAGCAGCAGCAGCTCCTACTGATGTGGACGTCGCCGCCGAGGGAGCGACGCCGTGGAGGAAGTGGTCCGCGACGCCGCCGTGGATGGAGCCGCGTCGTGTCGGCTCGGGACCGAGCGCCGGCAGCATCGTGAGATCGAATCAAGAAGAAAATGCGGCGATTAGTGTACAACCTCTTTGGTGGCGCCGATTAGGCCGCAGTTTCATCCGAGGAAACGGTGATGAGGATGCTCTTCCGGTGGTGCAGGTGAAGACGGCAGTGTGGGAATGGAGGTGGCGCGAAATATGAGGGGAACGTCGGGGCAGCTCCTTGGAGGTGGAGGACGGGGTGGCTGAACTGGCGGGACGATGAGATCGACGACGGATCCTCATCCGGTACGATGGATGAGGGACGTTGAGGTGTTGCTGTGGACGACATCGTCGGGGAAGTGGCTCTGGCTGGGTGGCGGACGGAGCAGGGTGTGGGGTTTCGTCGCGGGTTTTCGCGGCCTCGGTGTACGAATGGGTGGGCGGATGTGATGGCAGTGGGGAACCATGGTTTAGAGACGCGCTTGTCCGAAATGTGGGGTAAGTTACGAAAGTACCCCCACCGATTTGAGGCGGTTCTTTTGGTTCAGGGGTACCACGGGCATTTCGCGTGTCGGGATTTCACAGGAGGTGGGAGTTTTCGCGCGCGTTGTATTTTCGGAATAGCAAGGCGCGGGTTGAGATGGAGGGAGTTGTCGGAGCACAACGAGACAAAGATATATCTTAAATATTTTGGGCTAACAAGGCACGGGTTGAAATTTCCGGACAAGCCTAACGTGTAATGTATCAAATCAATGCGCACTAAAATGTCATTCAAAACTTTTAATTCATGTTATGTTCAATTAAAATATTTCGCTACGTGTATAATGCATGCAGCCTATTACTCAAATGAACGTTTTAGTGCATTCGAAACGTATATACTACCGCTTCAATATGAACTAAATTTGAATTCATTTCTCTATTTGCATAAGATCTACAGTAATGATTGTTGTGAATTCAAAGCATTTGAATTCGTTTCTCTGTTTTAATAAGATCTACAGTCATCATTATTGTCAAGTTAAACCATCGTTTGTGTATTATCTTCACAACACACCACATGATTAGTCTCGAGTTACATATGAACTATGTGTACTATATGAACTCGAACTAGATTTTTTGAATCCACTTTATTTTGATTTCAAATCACATTACATTTCTAGCTCTAGCTAGATCTTCATAATCTAAACCATGTCTCATATGTATAATGTGTTTATCACATTATGTATGGTGCCCCGCCCCCTACGCCTACAAGTATTTAGATGTGAGTTGCAAACACCACACATTACCACAAATTCAAATAAAATGTGAGAATGTTCGATATATAGTATTGTTTAGATTGTTCGATATTTAGTTGTAAGCTGCAAACGCCACACATTATCACAAATTCAAATAAAATGTGAGATTGTTTGATGTATAGTATGGTTTAGATTGTTCGGCATTTAGCTGTGAGTTGCAAACGCCATGCATTATCACATTATGGTATAACATGTGCACAACACGTGTATCACCGCTATATTCATGCATGCAATGTTTAAAACACTATGATCTCCTATTCAAATATATGAATCCGCTTTCATATCAAATTATGATCTTTGTTAGTCTCTTACACCCACACAATCCTCTAACCTTTGTAGCTACCACTAACTTTCTCTCGTGCATGCACACGCCTCCTCGCCCTCCCCTCCCTCGGCATTCTATCCACCGGGCACATTCATTTTTTTCTTTAGGTCGTTCTCCCAGAGTCTCCACAACTCCTTTCCGACACACACCGATCGATAAACCTCTCCAGCGATGCCTGCCTACAACATACACACACACACCTTCAATCTCCTCCTTTATGTGTCCTTGCCTCGTGTCTCTCATACGGTCAGACACACGTGTAAACTCTCGCCCCTCTTTTCATCGATCTCACAACCGCACACTCCTCCCCCTATCTAGCTAGTAGTTGGGCCTCTCGCACCACCTCCTAGCTCCATTCTCTCTGTCTATCCGTCTCGCTGGGCCTTATTTGCCTCTAACAAATGGACGTACACCGACCGATCTCTCGCTATACATATAGCTAGCTAGGTCCTTATAACTCGTTTTTACCCACACGTCAATCGATCTACCTCATTAGTTGTGTCTCTCCCTTCCTCCGACAAACAACAATTGATCTACCGATCTAGTTAGGTTTGCTTACCAAACACATGGTTCCCCTTCATCATCCATGGATGCGTCCCGACAGATCTATCACGCACAGGCACACACAGAAACACATCCCCACTCTTATTGATAACATTGCAGTTCCACCCTCAGTTTGTCTAGTAGGCCTCTCCCACCATCTTCGAGAAGCAACTCCATCACCCATCCAGCACTCTACCTCTCCCCCTCTCCCTCCCTCTCTCTCTCCTCTCTCTGTCCCATCATATTTCCCGTCCTTCAGTTATGTATGGATGTCGACCGATCTCCCTCAAGACATAGCTGGGTCTCTCCTTCTCAACACATATACGAGTCGTTCTACCTCTATAGTTAGGCCTCTGCCTACCCCTCCCCCCCTCCCCCCACACACACCGATACATCGAGCGCTCTAGTCATGTCTCCCTGCCACACACAAACTTGACATGTGCCCTCTAACGTTCCGGTAGGCCAGTCGCCCTATATCTTTGACTTGCACACACACACAATTTCGATGGCTCTCTTCATCGATCTCGCACCCACCCACTTGATCCTCTCTTTGACTCTATCGATAGCTATGACCCCTCCCTCTCTTCTCGTGGATTGCCCGACCCTCTATGTATGATATGGATAGGCCTCCATTTCACACACATTGCATGCAAAATTTTGTTTGAGATGTCATCGACACATATTCCCACAAATAATTCACGAAATCAACCCCCCCACCCCACCCCAAAACAAAAAACACTCACGAACGCGGTTTGTATCTCTCACACACACCCACGTAGGTGGGGGACGTGCACGAAGAGAAGAGGTGCATGCACGGCGCACGTACTCCCATCTCTTTCCCAACCACACCCGCGCGGGTACACGGTGGAGCTCATTTCTGTACGAAAAAGGCAGCCCACGTGGTAATTTGGCACGTGTACTGGTTGTCCACTTGGTGGAGGGAGGATCGTCTACCACGGGTGAACAAACAAATTGCGACTTGACGTGTTATGTTAAAAAAAGAGGCAACCATGTGGGGCCTACCTTAGAGGCAAGGCTCTATACACTGGAGTACTTTTGATGTGTCCCGTCAACTCGCAGAACGAGGAGAAGCTTGCTTAGTACGCCGTCTCCCCCGCCCACGGGCGCGGTAGCTCGCAGGTTGAGGTGAAGCTTGCTCCGCCTTACGCCCGCTCCCTCGCCCATGCGCGCGGTGGCTCGCAGGACGAGGAGAAAAATTTACTACTCCCTCCATTTACTCCTCGTCCCTACTACCTTGGTTATAGAGATTATATCATATTGTTTGGAATATATATGTCCTTTAGTAGATTTCAATATGAACTACTAGTACATACTCCAAACACTGATGTATATAGACATATTTTAGAGTGTAGATTCACTCATTTTGCTCCGTATGTAGCACTCTCCCTCGCCCCTCGACCCTCGCCCACGTGGTGGACGTGCAGCAATTCATTCGGTCTCATATATCTAGAATGATATATACTGCACTACCATTATTGCTCGACTTCCCGAAGAGGCGAAGAGCCAATCGCAAGGTTAATATTTTGGAGATGCCAAGCGCAAGGTTATAGGAGAACGAGTAGTAGGTGCCGCGTCATTTATAAATAAAGTTTTTTTCTTCTTTAGTGGCACGTACGCAATATGATAGGTTCATATGGAGAGAAAAGGAAACCGCTCCACTATATACTTAGTCAGGACGGGCCAGCCTACACGGTTGCTTGCTGGGGTTGCTCTCTTCACACTCTCCCGCACAAAACGACTGTGGCCACATCTCTAACATCCCGGCGGATCACATCCGTTTGGGGAAGGGGTGGATGCTTAGTGTAGATGCGGTGGCCGTCGCCGACGGCGAAAACCCACTGTCGGCACGTCCCGATCAGGGGTCCCCGCCGTTCTCTCTCACAAAGCCGGTGAGGTTGCCTTCATCCCTTGCTCACTGCCGCGACGTGGGCAGTTGCCGCCTCCCGCCGCCCTCCTCAAGGTTGAGCTACGTCCCTCAGGTACAACTCCCTTTACAGCCGGCTTGCACCACTGCTCCAGCTGCCTACATCACTCCCTGTGGATATTTCTCTACTTCTTTGCCCCGCACATACCTCTACTGGCTTCTACGTACTGTATTTATGATGAGTTTATGTCTCATCAACTAGTCCCAGTAATCTTATTCTAATCACGCTTCTTCAATTTCTTTGCCACAGGGATGCTCATCTTGATTTTGGTGAAATTGCACAAAATGATCCGATGGTCAAAAGGTTGCAAACTTCATTTATTAGGAAGCTCGAACATTGCCAGCAAATTGAAGCCTGGTCAGGGTTCACGGTTCAAGGGCTAGGGACTGCATGGATCGTTTTTTTCTTTAGCTGCCTCTGTTCCAAAATAAGTGTCAACTTTAGTAGTAGTACAACTTTGTACTAAAGTTTGCACAAAGTTGAGACACTTATTTTGAAACGGAGGGAGTACATATTTGCTATGATCTGTCAATCATTGAGATGCAATAGCATGCATGTTAGTCTCCTTTGTATTTGATGAAATGTTGCAACGGGCAACCTTGGACGCAAGATACATGTAACAGAAGCTGGAAGCTTCATAGCATTGTACAAATTTATCTCGCTGATAAATTACAGTACGTACTATACTAGTACTTCCTCCGTTCCTAAATATAAGTCTTTGTAGAGATTTCACCATGAACCACATGCGGATGTATATAGATGCATTTTAAGTGTAGATTCATTCATTTTGTTCCGTATGTAGTGCAATCTCTACAAAGACTTATCTACTAGTAATAGCTAGCCCCCACTACTAGGAATTCTCTATCCTCTCCTTGAGCCACATCATCAAAATTGATGTAGCCGTTAGATGAAGTAAATCAGTCCATAATAGCCGTCTGATCTAGACGTTGAGAGGCTCCGCACTAAGCCACATGCAAGCATGCAGAAATACCGTGGCACATGCATGTGAGTGGGTTTTAAATCACATCAACATGTCTGCATGCAAGCATGCACCGGTAGCATGCATGTAAGTGAGCTTTTAAGTCCCATTAACATGTCAAAAAGAAAAATATAATCCCATTATGCAGTAGGAGTTGGCTGATCTTTTTTCCTTATGTGGGATGATCTAAATGATGATGGGAGTTTATTTAGTTTGGCTACCACATTTGTCATGCGGTTATAGAGTTTTTTTTAGTTCTATGAAATCGATAATTTTGCGCAGAGAGATATACCGCTGTTCCGCGGCAACGCGCGGGGACTCATCTAGTAATATTTAGGAACGGAGGGAGTACTATGTAAAGAGTTAGGTGTCGCACGGTGATAGTGTGAGGTGGGCCATGTAATTACTGAGCCTGTGTGTTTTCACTGCTCTTGCACGCCTCCGCTGTAAGAATGGAGAAAATTGTAATCTAGTAGTAGTACCTCCTTTCGCTGAAAGCGTGGGACATCCAGCAGTCCTACCACCTCAGTAATAAAGACTAATGAGCCGTCAAATCACATAGACCCAGCAGTAAGTTGGACAGACGAAGCAACCATCACTCTTGCGCCAGTGAGAGGTCACGTCCGCTCTGCCCGCGCATGAATGCGGCACCGATTCTTTGGAGCGGCGCTGACCGTTTCGGGCGGGAAGCGCGCGCGGGCGATGGAGGGGCTTTGGGTGGGCCAGGCTGGTCAGGAGCGGGCGTGGTAGCTGTCCACATGTCCCTACCGGACACGCCCGGAAACGAGAGGATGCACCAACTCTCGCGGCTAAAATCATACTACACTACACAACATCTCTCTGTAGGAGTAGGTCGATCTGTCGCTCTCTCTAACACACACACATGCTGTTAAACACACACACACACACACACACACATGCACACGCACGCACCTTGGTCCCGTTGCACCTTCTAACGTGACTTATTACACCTTATACGGAGGGAGTAGTAAGTATACGAGATACGGCGGCACACTAACTTAAGTCGAATACAAGTGCCCAAAATTTGTGTGCATGTTATAATAAGGATTCACTTAAAATAGTACGTGAGCGAACAGCGGGATCAATTGGACAGTGTTCCCGAGCAGTAACGAGATGTGTGAGGTAAGTCACACCGCTGGCGCTTTTAATTTTTCTTATTAATTTGTTTGTTTGACCCTCTGACTGGTGGGACCCAACGTACTACGTGGAGAGAGGTAAGGTGACTAAGGCTGCATTATTTCTGCACCACTGTGGATAGTCTTACCACCAAAGCCACATGACACGATTATGATTGAAATCCCAATGACTCCCACACACACAAAAAACACGGCATGCTTGTCACACGAATGCAGGAATGTATAAAAGGTTATTTCCCTCTCATTGATCATAACGGGAGGGTTGTGTAGCTGGTTAGCCTGTTCGCTCATCAAACTTGAGGTCTCGGGTGGATTCTTTGACTGGTCAAAATGTTTTCTAGGGTTTGCACGCTTCACACTCTCTCTCCAGTATATATATACACACTGGAGCCTCAACGCTTGTAGTTGCTCTCTTCACACTTTCTCGCCCTCTCCAGATCTAAACAAGACTTCGTTGGCCTCTCTCTCCCCTCACTGCTGCTCAAAGAGCCGGCAGGATCCGTCCGCCGGGAAGGGAAGGAGGCTTAACGATGTCGCCGTCGGTGAGGGACTACCGGCGCAGCTTTTCACTTTCCACCCAGCGGCGGCGCGGGAGGGCCTCCGACCCCTTCTTCTTTGCCGCCATCCCGTCGCCCACCGAACCACGCCCCAAGAACCTTAAGGTATAATTTACTTACTCCACATGCATTTCTCTAGTTGCATGTATACCATGAATCTAGGACGTGGTTCAAAGAGGAAAGGAGTGGGGGAAAGTAGTGGGAAAAGTTGTATACAGCATGAATCTAGGACGTGGTTCAAAGAGGAAATGAATAGGGGAAGTTGTATAGCATGAATCTAGGACGTGGTTCAAAGAGGAAAGGAATGGGGGAAAGTAGTGGGGAAAGTTGTATCGCATAAATCTAGGACGTGGTTCAAAGAGGAAAGGAAGGGGCAAAAGTACTAGTTCAAAAAGGAAAGGAAGGGACAAGGCTGTAGCGTTTGAGCAGGACTAGATTTGCTGCGCTCACATAGGGAAAGGTGTCTAAAGATAACAAAACTGGGACCAACACAAATATGCTCCTTGGTTGTTTGTTCTTTGTTGCAACAGACTGTGCATGACCACAGTACATCGGTAGATGCACATGGTGCTGGTGCGTCCACTGTCCCGTGCAACTCATTAGCTGTTGTTAATCTAAGGCCCTATTTGGTTAAAAACTCCCTAGTCCCTACCTGCTTGGTTCCAGGGACTAAACATGGACTAGAGGTTATTAAATGACATGCTAAAAGACCATGTTACCCCTAGTAATGAACTAATAGAGACAAGGTGTGATGCGTGGCAGGGGCAACTGTTGGAAAAAGTCCCAAAAAGACTCCCTCGGGGTCTTCTTTCTTTAGTCCCAAATGCCCACATTTAGTCCCTAAAAGTCCCTCCTGTTTGGTTTAGATGGGACTGACACGGAGTTTTTTTAGTCCCTACACCAAAATGTCCCTGTAAACAAACACCCTCTAATAATGCCGCTGGAAAATTGATGCAATGCCACAGTTAAAAGCAAATTACATGTTTAATGAATTTTATTGTTAATATAATCTCTATGTTAATATTAATCAATGCCACTATTTGAGAAATGCTACTGTCTTGCTTTCTTTCCCATTTAGATAAGGTAGATGCTTCTTTTTGTTGGCTTCTGTGTCATCCACCGTTATTGACCACTAATTGTTTCCTTTGCACCTCTGTGTAAACAGGGTTATCTACTTCACCTCTTTGCCATTGTGACCTTTTGTTGCACTGCACAAAACACTTTTGTTTTAAGAGTGTTTTGTGCAGTTCAACCAAAATGTCACACCGACAACGTTGCTTGATTGCTTGATCTTAGTGGAACTGCACAAGAGGAGATCTTACTTCCTATCCGTTAAGGCGAATTTGGTTTAGATCTTCTTCTTGTGAGTTGTTTGAATTCCGCATCATGAGAGGTCAGTACTAGCATTCTTTCACATGATTCTGCAGTGTGCTTTCATATGTTGTGCTACTTGTACGATAATGTTGCTTGATTTTAGTGAACTGCACAAATGGAGACAAGACTTCCAATCTGTATGTGCATCGTAATATGCCATTGAGGTAAGATAAGGATATTTCACAACTGCTGGCCTGTATTTTGCCACTTTCATCAGAAAATTAAGTTTAGTACTATACTTCTGCTCCCTAATTGACATGCCAAATCTTACATTGAAGGCGAAGCTTGTCTGTTATTGAACCAAGTGATGAAGGGGAAGAACAAGCGGAAGAAAAACAAAAATCAACTCCCGGTGCTGTAATGAAGCACTGGAACTGTGATGACACAAGTAATGATATAGTTTTGCATCTTAATTTATTGCTATGGCTGGAACGAGCAATTGTTTTGCCACTAATTTGATGCCACTCTTAATGTAATATGTAATTATCTCTACTTGTGCAAACAGGGATCTTCTTTGAAGATACATATATTTTAGTGGAGCTGCACAAGAAGATGTTGGAAACATTAAATTAATCGAGGAGTATATAGTAAGCATGGCCACCACTGTAGATAGCAACAGATGGTTCCGGAGAAGTGCTTCATCTGTATGCTCTACACAATAAGCCTCCTGACAAAGGTTGGTACTCGCCCACTGATTTCATCCATATGATTGAGCTTTGTCATCTCTATTGGTGTTGTGCTACTGTTTAGATACTGTCATGAAAAAGTGGTATTGTCCTTGAGAAGTGCTTCATCTGTGCTGTTTTAAATATTTCCTTTCCTTTTTTTCGAGCAAACAGGGATGCTAGCATTTAGTAGTCCTCTTGTCTTTGCACAACAGGATCATCTTCCTCTTAAGAAGAATATGGAGTACGTGAAGTGACTAGTTCCGATTATGCCACGATGAAGAAGCCCTGTCTATCTTCTCATCAGAAGGAGCAGTTGAAGGATGGTTACATTACTCCCCACAAGACCAAACTAACTTCAGCTCAGAAGGACTGACAAATCTCCATTTTTTCTATGATGCGCGAGTACAATGTTGTTCTAGGATTCTTTCTGGTGAGTTTCATTTTTCTAAAAGTGTGCTCTACATGGACCATGTATGTGCCTGTTGAAACTGTCAATTCATAGTACAGTTTGCTTTATACTAATCACTTTTTTGTATTTGTGCAAACAGGGGTGCTCAGCTTGATTTCAATGGGAACTGCACAAAATGTTCATGAATACATCGAATCATTCATTTCCACCACAAGAAAGGAGGTGCCGATAAGTTCAAGGCGTTGCAACATATAAGGGCGAAATCATACAAGCTACGCGCGAATTTGGTTGATTTTGGTGGAACTGCACAAAAAGAACAGCTGGTTTATTTAGCACGAGGTGCCATGTCAATGTCCGAACTGATGGCAAACCCTGCCCATTCCACAATCGTAGGCATTTGATATTTTGGAATGGGACAACCTTGTCAAATTTTGCTCATTGATTTTAGCAAGACATGCGTTTGATATTTTCGAATGGGACGCCCTTTGCTGTCAGCAGCGTCGATCAATTTTTTCTTTATTCTTTAGTTGTGAAGTAAATATTGCCTCTGACATGTGAGTCACTGAGATGCATAATCGTTGATTGTTTTGAATGTTCTCTATGAATTGCCAGGCCTGTGTGTTTGATTGCAATGTACAGAAACGCTAAAAAGCTGCTCAAACTCTTTGTACTCCTTCTGTTCCTTTTTACTTCGCACATTGTGAAAGTGCATACTTTTTTGTATAAGATTGGTCAAAGTAGAGATACTTTGACTGCAGACAAAACTTGTATGCAGACTAGAAAGGACCGGAGGGAGTACATGTGAAATTGCTGCAAACGAGGTGATCACTCTGGGAATAATGCTAGTAGTATTGTTTTGCATGTTCATCCAATGCCAGTGATACAGGAATTCGAACTAATCGAAATAAATTCATTCATACACGGTCGGAGTTCATATAAACATGCCGGATTTCATTACATTTCATACACTCTTCAACTAAAAAGGGGTGCGCTGGAGGTATAATTAATTAACCGAAGCTACCCACCTGTGTCCCGCTGAGCCGAACAGAAGCTTCAGTGACTTAACTGCAGGTGCAGTTGCGTAACTGACATGTGGCCTGTTGGGCCCACGTGTCAGTCAGCCAACTGCACCAGCAGTTAAGTAGAAGCAGCGTTCTTCTCCAGCGCAGCTCTCCGACTCCACCTCGCCGCCAAGAAGCTAACCGGCCATCAATGGTCAACCCGCCTAGCTTGGCTTCAACCGGAGGGTAGCAGCGGTGGCCTTACTTGGACCCGTGCGGCGGCGACCTACCGTGTTCTACTCTTCCTCGTTTTCTGTGTGGCGCGGCCTCGTTGACAGCGGGGCGGGGGCTCGGCGGAGCCGGCGATGTCCTCTGTCTCGTTGCCAGCGGGCGGCGCCTCAGCGGAGCGGTGGAAATCCTCCCCCATGTTGCCGGTAGGGTGGGCCTCGGCTGAGCCGGTGATGTCCTCTGCCTCGTTGTTGGCGGGGCGGGGCCTCGGCGGAGCCGGCGGTGTCCTCTACCTCGTTCTTGGTGCCGCGGGGCCTCGGCGGAGCAGGGCCTCGTCGACGCCAGCGGAGCGGGGACTCGTCGGAGCCGGCATTGTCCTCTGCCTTGTCCTCGGTCTCGCCAAACAGCGCCTCGCCCACTTCATCGCCCTCTTTGCTAGCCTCTTTGTAGGCGGCCGCAGCCTCCGCCACCCGCATGCGGTACCGCCAGCGCTCGAGGCGGCCCTTGCGGGCGGAGCGGTATGAGTCGAGCAGCGCCTCCTGCTCCGCCCGCTCCGCGGCGATCTGCTCCTCCGCCTACAGGTGCTCCTGGAGGAGATGGTGGTTGTAGGCGGCGTCGGCCTGCGCCTCCCGGAACTGCTCCTCACGCATCTGCCTCACCCTGTCCATATATTGGGCACGGGCCTCGCCGATGGTCATGGTGCAATGCACCGGCGAGGATGGCGCGGAGGAGGGGGTTGGCGCCGGATCGTCGACTACCATGTTCTCCATTGGGACGTCGTCGTCCTCCGGCTGCCTGCCGGCCAGCCGGTCGGCAGCAATGGCTGCCATCTCCTTGTGGTCCGTCGTCCGCCCGTCCCGAATAGCGCTGGAGCGCGAGGAAGCCATGGTGGGCAGTAGTGGTGTGGACAGGAGAAAGGGAACGGATGCGGATGACTACGGCTATGGCCGGCGCAGCAGTTTATATAGCAATGGTGGGCGGGCGGAGGGACAGACGTGTGGCGCCGGAGTAGCCGCCTCGGCAACCGCGTATCATTTATGTGGGCGGCAGATGGACGGACGGACGGCACTTGTGTTGTTTGAAGGCGGAGCAATCGCCTGCACCGGGAAGCGGGGCGGGCGGCGCTGACTGTTTCGCGCGGAAAGCGCGCGCGGGCGAGGAGATGACTGTACTTGGAGAGGATGACAATGGGGACCCACCAGGTCCATAGCCTCATGTTCGAAAGTGCCTCCTTATATATATATAACTATAATTTATTTTGCTTCCTCCTGGTTTCCTGACATCACGGTCCCACACCATTGTCAACCTATGTAGTAGTCAATAAATGAGAGAATTGCACAAGAAGCGGCCGACAGCTGGGACCAAGCAGCTCGAGCAGTATTTGTGTTTTTGAGGTGTGAGCACTGCAGAGTTTTTCGATGTTTAGCCCAGATATTAATTTTTCTCCTCTGAACAACAACGAAAACATCGCTACAGGTATTAACTGGGCGGGCTGTGGCCCGTCTAGCCCAAGCGAGATATCCAGCCCAGATATTAATTTTTTTCAAGCTGAAATGGCTAGCCCAGCTATACTTTTTTTAGGAATACCCAGGCAAGGTCAAGTTGTTATTCTCCACCCCGCTGGGCTGCAAATCTTTCCTAGGAGGGATGCATTAGGCTTAACAAGAAAATGGGCTTTAAGAAATAATAAATGGGATGCAATTATAAAAACTGGGCAGTAACTATAAAAAAATGCACCAAACACGTGATTACTTTATAAAATATTATTTTTGGATATTGAAAATTTTAATTTCATTAATTGTTGCGAGCGCAATGTTTCATTGGATTTTTATGTAATATAAATTTATATTGAAATTGTATTTAATCTGACTAGAAATTTCGGGATAAAAATATTTCGGATCCCATCAAAATGTGGGAAATTTTATTGAATTCTATTTTGAATGGTTGGTTGAAATGGGCTATACTTTTAACAAATTGTAAATGGGCTGTAGTAAATTCCATTAGAATTGAAAAATGGGCTACACATTCTTACAAATCTCAAATGGGCTATAAGTTCTCTGCCACACACTTCTGGCCTTACTAAGTTGACGCGTCCCCTAAAAAAACAAAGTTGACGCGTATGCAAGGCTTTGTCAACTTATAGTCAACACACGGTTCTACCAGCAGTGGCCGTTGGATGTCCATCCAACGGATGCCGTGCTTCTTCTTCAATCTCGGATATTCTAGCTTCACCCGCCCAAAAAATGATTCCTCCCCCTGACATCTGGGGCGCACCGTTTCGGAAGCTGACCTGTGGGCCTACTAAGTTGACGTACCAAGGGCTTTGTCAACTTAGTCAATATAAACGATTCTAGCTGTAGTGACCGTACGATGTCCATCCAACGGTCGTCATGCTTCTTGAACCTCTGGTCTTCTTGCTCCAGCCGCCCAAAGCAGCACCGGTCGTGCCGCCTGCTCCTGCCTCCCGTGGCCGGCTGTGCTACCGCAGAGGCCTCACCGCCCCCTACTACTCCCACCACTGGCCAGGCCATCCCTCCACTCACCCACACCCCCTGTTATTCTGCGGCGACGATAGCGCAGCCGAACCACTGAACCCTCGTACTCCTCTCCGCGTGTGCATACACTGCCGCGTATTCCCCGGCTCCGCGTCGTCCCCTTCCTAGGCCTCGCCGTCGTCCACCGCCCTGGTGCTCTCAGCGCGGCGTGGTCAACGTGGTCAAGGAACGACTTCCATCGGACGTGGACTGTACGTGGAGAGGCTGACAGCTGGGTCCACGGCAGCCGCAAGGAAGTGCCTCCTTATTACGCGGAAAATAATTATTCCTCCACCTGATAGCGGGGACCCATCGGACGGGCCACCAGTATTTTGCAAAAAAAATCGTTTCCCCTGACTGCTGGGACCCACCGGACGGGCCACCGTATTTTGCGAAAAAACGTTCCCCCCGCTGTCAGCTCGGACCCACCGGAAGTGCCTCCTTATTACGCACAAAAAAATGAATACTCCCCCGGCTAGCTGGGACACACCTTGGTGGGAGGCTGACTTGTGGGCCTACTAAGTTGACGGGGACGAAGGGCTTTGTCAACTTAGTCAATATGAACGATTCTAGCTCCAGTGACCGTATGATGTCCATCCAACGGCCGTACTGCTTCTTCAACCTCTGGTCTTCTTGCTCCAGCTGCCCAAAGCAGCGCGGGTCGTGCCGCATGCTCCTGCCTCCCGTGGCCGGCTGTGCTGCCGCAGAGGCCTCACCGCCCCTACTATTCCCACCGCTGGCCAAGCCCTGCGGCGACGGCAGCCTCACACCGCAGCCGAACCAGTGAACCCTCGTACTCCTCTCCGCGCGGGCTTCCACTGCCACGTCTTCCCCGGCTCCGCGTCGTCCCCTTCCTAGGCCTCGCCGTCGTCCATCGCCGTGGTGCTCTCCGCGCGGCGTGGTCAACGTGGTCAAGGAACGACTTCCATCAGAAGAGTACTGTACGTGGAGAGGCTGACAGCTGGGTCCACGGCCACAGCCCAGTTTTTTTGTGATTTGCCAAGTAAGTCACTTTGTCAGGCATGTTGGGCTGCAAATCTTTCAAGACGAGGAGAGCATTCATTCGGCTGGCCGAGAAAATGGCCCATCAGTAATGAGAAATGGGCTGTACATTTTTAAAACACATCAAACCGGCAATTAGTTTCAAATATATTTTTTTCATTTCAAGATTTTAAATTACATTAATTTTTAGGGATAATTAGATTTATGCCCCTAGTTGTGCCCCACTCGTCTGTTTTACCCCTAATTCCCAAAAGTCACCGGTTCTGTCCAAGTCACTTTGCTCCTCTTATGCTTTTGCCCTTTGACCATTTAACCGTCAGTTTGAAAACTTCATAACTAATTCATACTAAATCAGAAAAATGCAAATAAGATACCAAAATGTTCAGAAAAACATCACCTATATGTTAGTGTCATTTGCATTCATGAAAAAAGTGTTGGAAAGTGCACATCCGAGTTTTAGATCTTTTGATACCACCATGAATAGTAAACTCTAAAAAAATTCAAAAAAATTCAAAAAAATATGGTGGCAAAGAACGACAAATGTTCTAAGTGCTTGCCAAGTTTCATTAGGGAATGACATTCGTGGAAGTCGTGGCAGAAAAATAATCTATTTTGGAGTGCTGATTGGTTTTTTTGCCGCGGCACCCACGAATGTTATTCCCTGATGAAACTTGGCAGGCACTTAAAACATTTGTCATTCTTTGCCACCAATATTTTTTTGAATTTTTTTGAACTTTTTTAGATTTTACTATTCATGGTGGTAGCATAAGAGCTAAAACTCGGATGGGCACTTTCCAACACTTTTTTCATGAATGCAAATGACACTGACATATAGGTGATGTTTTTCTAAACATTTTGGTATCTTATTTGCATTTTTCTGGTTTAGTATGAATTAGTTATGAAGTTTTCAAACTAACGGTCAAACGGTCAAAGGGAAAAAGCATAAGAGGAGCAAAGTGACTTGGACAGAACGGGCGACTTTTGGGAATTAGGGGTAAAACTGACGAGTGGGACACAACTAGGGGCATAAATCTAATTATCCCTAATTTTTATGCGTGGAGAATTTGTTGGATTTTATATTGATATAAATTTATTTTAAAATCAGTTTGAATGTGAGTCGAAATTTCGGGATTAAAAACAGTTCGGACCGCACCAAAATATGCAAAATTTCGTATAATTTTTTAACCGTGGCCACAATATGGGCTGTAATGCTAACAAAAAGAATATGGGCTCCAAAAAAAGCTCAAGAATTAGCAAATGGGTTGTAAATTATTGGAAATAATGGCAGATGGGTTGTATGCTGTTTTCCACAGATTTGAGCCTTTCCTAAAAAAAGGTTGACGCACAAGCACTGACTGTTGGATGTCCATCCAACGGCCGTCGTGCTTCTTCAATCTCTGCTCTTGCTGCTCCTGCCGCTCAAACAAGCGCCGGCGGGACTGCCTGCTCCCTCCTCCCCGCGGCCGGCTGTGCTGCCGCGCAGGCCTCACCGCCCCACCGTACTCCCATCGCTGGCCTAGCCATCCCTCTACTCACCCACACCTGCTGTTATTCTCCGGCGACAGCAGACGAACCAATAAACCCTCGTACAGTCGTACTCCCCTCCGCGTGGGAAACAACTGCCGAGTCTTCCCTGCCTCCGTGTCGTCCCCTTCCTAGGCCCCGTCGTCGTCCGCCGCCGTGGTCAATGTGGTCAATGACCGACTTCCATCAGAAGAGTACTGTGCGTGGAGACGCTGACAGCTGGGTCCACGGCCGCAGCAAGGAAGTGCCTCCTTATTACGCGCAA
The DNA here is from genome assembly GCF_018294505.1 of Triticum aestivum. Taxonomy (NCBI): domain Eukaryota; kingdom Viridiplantae; phylum Streptophyta; class Magnoliopsida; order Poales; family Poaceae; genus Triticum; species Triticum aestivum. The sequence continues at coordinate 164,336,758 of NC_057805.1, forward strand.
AATAATTATTCCTCCACCTGACAGCGGGGACCCACCGGACGGGCAACCGTATTTTGCAAAAAAACGTTTCCCCCCTGACTGCTGGGACCCACCAGCTACACCTTCGCACGCAAGGAAGTGCGTCCGGGCAAAAAAAAAACGATTCGCCCCCTGACTGCTGGGACCCACCAGCTACATCTTCGCACGCAAGGAAGTGCCTGACAGTCGGGACCCACCTGGTCAAAGCGCACGTAGCATTGTCATTCTGGTCGCGAACGTGTACGTACATATATACTGGTGGATGTAGAGGCGCGCACGTGTCGTAGTAGAGGCGCGTACGTGTCGTAGTAGAGGCGCGCACGTAGCATGTACACGTACGTACAGCGGCCAGGGTGCAAGAAAGAAAATACGGCCACGTATGTGTACAAACGGGCGGGTTCTCGAACGCCTACTCGCGCATACGTACGGCCAGGGCTCGTGTACATGGCTGGGTCGGAACGGAGAAACAGCGTCGTCGTCGTGTTGATGGGGAGGCAACGGAATGCGTCGTGTTCATGGGGAGGCAACGGAATGCGGCGTGTTCCTCGGGAGGCAACGGAACGAGTGGGTGCCAACCGGCTGGGTCGGAATGGAATGCGTGGTCGTGTTCATCGGGAGGGCTTGGACGGAACAGGCGATGGAAACGAGGCCTGGCGTACCGCACAATGGAGGAAACGGACCTCCTACGTTCAGAACGGGGTCCTGTTGATCAGGAGGGGTCTGGCGTACCGCAAAACAAAGGAAACGGACCTCCTACAGTCAAAACGGGGGTCCTGTTGATCGGGAGGGGTGTGGCGTACCACAAAACAGACGAAACGGACCTCCTACGGTCGAAACGGGGGTCCTGTTGATCGGGAGGGGTGTGGCGTACCGCAAAACGGACGAAACGGACCTCCTACGGTCGAAACGGGGGTCCTGTTCATCGGGAGGGGTGTGGCGTACCGCAAAATGGGACTCCACGGGATACTGTTCATCTCCACCGTCGACCTCCTCCAGCCTCCACGGGCTACCGTCGACCTCCTCCAGCCTCCATGGGCTCCTGTTCATCCAGCCTCCACCGCGCGCTACTCCACCGGCTACTGTTCAACCACCCCTCCACGGGCACCCCTCCACCGTCTACTGTTCATCCAGCCCTCCACACCACGGGGTCCTGTTCAACCACCCCTCCACGGGCACCCCTCCACCGTCTACTGCTCATCCAGCCCTCCACACCACGGGGTCCTGTTCAACCACCCCTCCACAGGCACCCCTCCACCGTCTACTGTTCATCCAGCCCTCCACCACACCACGGGGTCCTGTTCATCCAGAGGCAACGCCACCGCTCACTGTTCATCCAACCCCCCCCGCAATGCTCACTGTTCATCCCAGATCGGCTTCAGTTAGCAGCAGCAGCGAAGGAATCGCTCGATCGGGTTCAGTTAACAGCCATCGATCGATCGCTCGGGTTCAGTAACGCGTAGCCTGCAGTGCAATCGCTCGGGTTCAGTTAGAGCCCAACGCCTCGCTCGGTTTCAGTTAGAGCCAACGCCTCGCACACACGCGCGTACGTGTACGAGAGAAACGCGCATCGCTCGGCCCCCGACCTCCCACCGTAACCGGGAACTCCCCGAAATTTTCCTCGCCCTTGCTTCTACCACGGTTTTTTCCGTCATGGACGGCCCAAAGAATGTCATGCAGCTGCGTCTCCGGCCCGCCCAGGACGAAAAGCCCATTTTCTGTCATGATTTTTTGTCATAGAAGTAGGAGCCCACCACATCTATGATGATACCAGGTTTTGTCACAATTATCGTCATAGAAGTGTCATATGTATGACAGAAAAAAAATTCGTTCGGCCCAAAATGTCACGGATGTGTCTTTTTTTTGTATTGCAATGATTGGTACAATTGTGGAAGACCCGTACACTACTCCAATGGGTGTACGACTCTCTACAAGAAAGGAGAAGACTCACCAAAAAGGAGGAGTAGAAGGGATGAATCACCTCCAAGAGAGAGGAGTAGAGATGATCGTTATGAATGAAGTCCCTCCCGTAGATGCAAGCATTCGAAAAGGAAGGAGAAGTCATCAAAGAGCTACACAAGACGAAGACATCAAGCTCACTTTGGTGACTGGATATCCGGTTCCGACTCCGACAACTACTCTGAGAGAAGCTACCACTCTGACTCCGATTATACTCACTTGTGTCATCCAACTCCTACGACATATTTGACTCACCAAATGAAGGAATTGGAAGATGCTTCATGGCTAAAGGCCCTAAGGTATCACACCCCGAGTATGCTGATTTTAAAAGTGATGAAGATGATTGCTAGGTGATGATGATTTTACTTGTTGACAACACTAGTGATGAAAACTATGATGAACTTGCTATTAATCATGCTAATCAAGATGAAACAAATGACAATGATAAGAAGGAGATTGAGCGTCTAACTAAAGAACTAAACACTCTTAAGTTAGCTCATGAAACAACTCTAGAGGATCATAGAGAGCTCCTAAGTTCTCATGAGAAGCTACGCTTTGGAAGCTAAATTTAGAAAAAGAGCATGAGTTCCTAAAAGCTATCAATGATGATCTTCAAAAGAAGAGTTCTTATCTTGCCATACGTCTCCTCTTGTCTACTTATATGCCACAAGTAAAATCTAGCAACAAGAGCAAGAAAGATTCTTCCTCTAGTAGCAACAATAACCACGATAAATCCAATATTGTTGCTTCTAGTAGTTCTCTTGATTCCACTAATGATTCTCTTAGCCAAGTTACACTTGAGTAAGAGAATAGCTTATTGAAGGGAATTATAGAGAAAGGTGTTTACAAGAGCCTTGCCGGGAGTAAGCAATTTGAGGAAATTGTACGCAAGCAAGGAAGGCACCGGAAGAATCAAGGTGTTGGTTTTGAATGAAATTTCAATGCCAATGGAGTTGAGTGGGAAGAAGATCAATACCCCAAGACGAAGTTTGTTCCTCAACAAGAGAAGTATGACCCAACTTCTTTCAAGGGAACACAAGCTCAAGATGATCTTCCACCACAAGACCACAAGCTAAAAGGCAAGGATAAGCTTCAAGAAGAGATTGACTTATTTTAAGAAGCTCCTAAGGCCATGGTCAAGTGGGTTCCCAAGACTACGTCAAGCTCTACATCATCAAGTTCAACTACAACTCCAAGGATTCCCATCAAGTTGATGTGGATCCCAAAGAAGAAGAACTAGAGTGTTATTGAGGGTGACTCTGCCAACATACTTCACCCATATTCATTTTGGCAAGGACTTGTGCAATCAACTTTCATATCTTGCACTAGTTCATGGAGTCACAAACCCTCTTGTTGGTAAGACAAGGGACAAGGTAACCTAATGCTTTCATGGACATCATCATATGTGCAATTCACTCTATGTCTATGGATATCCTTGTATGTTCCTTGTGGGACTAACCCATGCAGGTATTGAAAGTGCAACACTCCAATGGATTGCTCCAAATGATCTACATCAACATAGAGCATCCACATCTTCACTATCTACATGAAGTTATCATCGACAAAACCTAAGGGTAGTTCATCCCTCTTAGGGGGGATATCACATCTAGGGGGAGCTTTGCTCTAAAAATTGAGCAAAAGCAACTCTAATGATGTGAACACATTAATGCTTTATGTAAAAGTGGTAACCCCACTTGTGCTTAAATGATGAGTATGACCTACGATCAAATGTTCTCATTTGACTCCTCAGTCAATAAACTTATATATAGATGACCTAGTCATCGCCAATTGCTTGATAGATGTTAGAATTGTTTGTGCATGCTTTGGCACATATTTCATTTGCTATCTTATTGTGTGAGCATGTTGGTTGCATAAGTTCTCCATTCAAGGACATCCATTTGTTGTTTTGATTCTCTTGTTTTTTACCGGCCAAATGGATGGACAAGAATGCCTAAGAACATTCTCTAGCTATCTATGCTCTTCTTGTCTCAAACTCTATTAGTGCTACATCACAAAAATTGAACAAGTCTTTTTCGGACCCTCCAGGTGAGGAGCACTCAGAGCCACCGATCCGTCAAGGGCTCCTTTCCAAAACCTTCTTGTGCATTTAGGTCAGACCAACAATTCTAACTCGGTCACACCGAACGCAGTAGACTGATCTAGGTTTTCATCTCGGTGATACTGATTAGAATGACTCGGTCCCACTGAGTTGCAATAACTGCACACAGTTTTGCATCTCGGAGCCACCGAAACATTCCATTCGGTGCCACCGATAGCATATGGGTATATATTCAGCGGACCCGTGCGGTTGAAAATTTCTTCAAACCACTCGAGCCTGCGCCCCATTGTTGTCACCCCCTTGGTCTCTATATCATCGCCGCCTTCGCCTGTGTGCCTTCGTCGCAGGTCTCCGTCGCCGTCAATGATAATCTACACCGACGCTGTCGCCATAGAGGATCGTCACCGAATTAGGGTATGATTCGATCTCCTCATGCTATCCCCTTCCAATTCTAAGCACAAGGATAATGCCATGTATCTTGCCACCTTTGAGATCCTTCTATCCACAGAAAAGCTCCAATAGTTTAGATTCGAAGAAAAATTTTAGGGTTAGGTTTCCGCTGAACTCATCTTGGACCAACCGGGATGAAACTTTCGGTCCCACCGATTGGCTCTGGCCATTGCACTAAGTACAACTCGGTGCCACCGAAGTGTACTTGTCGGTGAGACCGACAGTAGATTCTCAGTGAAACACTAGCATCTCGGAGCCACCGAACCACAACTCGGCCTGACCAATTTTGTGTGTTTAGGCTTGGTGTGTGCTTCGGTGTCACCGAGATGTTCATATTGGTAGCTCCGAAATGCTTTCTGCAGAAAACTAAAACTAAAGTTTGGATTCATTTTTTTTGAAAAACTAGCTGCCTTTTTGTGATGCTCATCTACTCTGCCGATACCTATCTATTCACAAGGTCTGCTTTGCAAGATGTCTGATGCAAGTGATAGCCAGAACAAGTCAGAGGAATAAGTTAATCTTAGTGAGGGCACAAGCCCTAGTGGAAGTTATGATGAGGGCAGTAGAAGCACTCCAAGCAATCTGCCTAAAGCTGCCACAAGAACAAGGAAGAAGAGAACCTCGGAGAGTGAGGATGAGGATTTTGTGGTTGAAGAAGAGGTCACTTCAAAAAAGAAGAAAGTGCTCAAGAAAGAGTATGGCACTTCAGCTGCTACTAAACCAGGTCTCAAGAAGAAAGCTCCTGCCAAGAGGTTCCTATGTCTAAACCCAGAAAAATCTAAAGCTGCACAAGAGACCATGGAATTCACTCTTGAGCAAATAGAAGAAGAAGAAGATGCTGCTGGAAAGAAAAATAGGAAAGAGCGAGTGAAGAAGACCATTGCTAGAGTGATTGGCAGACCATCTATGATGGTGGATGATGAAGAAGAGGAGGAGGAAGAACCAGTTGTACCTCCTCCCAAAGACTCTGAAATTGATGTCTGATGCTATGAAGTCAGCCAACCCCTCCAATTCCAAAACCAAAGCTCCAGTTCCATCTCCTAAGAGATCAACAAGGAACATCCCAGCCGCTGAAAAGAACAAGGCCCCAGCGCTAGAAGTTCAAGAGGATAAAGAGCCACTAGTGCTCAGAAAGTTGAAGCCATAGATTCTAGATCATGATGATGGACATCCAGTTGCTGAAAATATGAAGCTCAGAAAGGACGTAGGTCTGAGAGATTGGAGGAAAAGTGATCCCTATCCTGCAAGGAGAAGAACAGCTTGTGACTATTATTTCCATACCCTAGAACAACAAGATTTTTATGAAACAGTCTTGCTTGATAAGAAGCCCATTGTGAGTGATATGAAGTGGGTGGATTGGAAGTACATCGATGCCAATAAAGACTACTTCCCCCATGTTCATGAGAGCTTCAGGCTTACATGAGTTGATGCTTTTGTTGGACAAAAGTTTACAAAATGGAATGATGAGATGGTAATGCAATTCTACTCCATAACACACTTTTATCCAGATGGCCGAGGGCACAAGATACCAGTCATCCATTGATGTGGCTTGAAGCTACGTCGGTATTTCCCCAAAGAGGAAGGGATGATGCAGCACAGCAGCGTAGGTATTTCCTTAATTGATGAAACCAAGGTTATCGAACTAGTAGGAGAACCAAGCAACAAAACGTAAACAACACCTGCACACAAATAACAACTACTCGCAACCCGACATGTAAAAGGGGTTGTCAATCCCTTTCCAATTGCGGCGCCCCCAAGATGGGAAAAAAGACATGAGGAAATTGTAGTAGATTGATAGATCGAACGCCAAATAAAATAAATAAGAATAAATTGCAGCAAGGTATTTTTGTATTTTTGGTTTAATAGTCTGAAAATAAAAGCAAAGGAAAATAGATCGCAAAGGCAAATAATATGAGAAAGAGACCCGGGGGCCGTAGGTTTCACTAGTGGCTTCTCTCGAGTAAAATAGCAAACAGTGGGTAAACAAATTACGATTGGGCAATTGATAGAACTTCAAATAATCATGACAATATCTAGGGAAAGATCATTATATATGCATCACGTCCAAGATTAGTAGACCAACTCCTGCCTGCATCTACTACTATTACTCCACACATCGACTGCTATCCAGCATGCATCTAGTGTATTAAGTTCATGGAGAAACGGAGTAATGCAATAAGAACGATGACATGATGTAGACAAGATATATTTATGTAGAAATAGACCCCATCGCTTTATCCTTAGTAGCAACGATACATACGTGTCGGTTCCCCTTCTGTCACTGGGATCAAGCACCGTAAGATCGAACCCACTACAAAGCACCTCTTCCCATTGCAAGATAAATAGATCAAGTTGGCCAAATAAAACCCAAATGTCAGACAAGAAATACGAGGCTATAAGCAATCATGCATATAAGAGATCAAAGAAACTCAAATAACTTTCATGGATATAAAAAGATATAACTGATCATAAACTCAAAGTTCATCAGATCCCAACAAACACACCATAAAAAGAGTTACATCATATGGATCTCCAAGAGACCATTGTATTGAGAATCCAGCGACAGAGAGGAAGCCATATAGCTACTAACTACGGAACCGTAGGTCTATAAAGAACTACTCACGCATCATCGGAGAGGCACCAATGGAAGTGGTGAACCCCTGCGTGATGGTGTCTAGATTGGATCTGGTGGTTCTGGACTCTACAGCGGCTAGAATTGATTTTCGTCGACTCCCCTAGGATTTCTGGAAATTGGGGTATTTATAGAGCAAAGAGGCAGTCCGGGGGGCACCCGAGGTGGGCACAACCCACCAGAGCGCGCCTGGGCCTCCTGGCGCGCCTTGGTGGGTTCTGCTCCCCTCGGAGCACCCCCAGGCGCTGCCTTGGCCCATTTGGTGTCTTCTGGTCCATGAAGAATCTCTGTGAAGTTTCGTTGCATTTGGACCCCGTTTGGTATTGATTTCCTTCCATGTAAAAACATGCAGAAAACAACAACTGGCACTTGGCACTATGTCAATAGGTTAGTACCAAAAAATGATATAAATGACTATAAAATGATTATAAAACATCCAAGATTGATAATATAATAGCATGGAACAATAAAAGATTATAGATACGTTGGAGACGTATCAGCATCCCCAAGCTTAACTCCTGCTCGTCCTCGAGTAGGTAAGTGATAAAAATAGAATTTTTGATGTGGAATGCTGCCTAACATGTCATATGAAATTCTTTTATTTATAGCATGGACATTTGGACTTTTATATGATTCAAAGCAATAGTCTAGTTTTGACAGGATAACTTAAATAGTCAAGCATATCAACAAGCAACCATGTCTTTCAAAATATCAACGCTAAAATAAGTTATCCCTAGCCCATCATGCTCAATCATTGATCCATTCATGAAACACACTCGCATATTAGCTACACCCAATACTCAAGTACGATCTTATTGCCTCCTAGTTGGTGCTTTTATAAGAGAAGATGGAGACTCAAGTTCAAAATAAAATTTGCATAAAGTAAAAGAAAGGTCCTTCGCAGAGGGAAGTAGGGATTTGTAGAGGTGCCAGAGCTCAAAGCGAAGAACTTAGAGATAAAACATTTTGGGAGGTGTGCCTTTCCCACCAATGAAAACGAATTAGAGTTCCCAACACTTCAGATATATCATAGGTGGTTCCCAAACAGAAAATAATGTCTATTCCTTTTTCCACCATACTTTCACTTTCCATGCCTGGCCATATCCACGGTTGCCTTCCATACCAACACTTTCCAAGGAATTTTTTATTTGACAACATAAAGTAAATTCATTTTTCATTTCGGGACTGGGCATCCCTAATACCTTTGCCTTACTCTCATGCAATGACAAGTGAATAAACACTCATCATGAGAATAACGCATCTAGCATGGAAAATATTAGCCACCCCTCACCGCTCCGCGAGCAGTACGAACACACAAAAAAGAAGTTTATTTTTAAAATTAGAGATGGCACATACAAATTTGCTTAGAACGGCAAAAGAATACCGCATATAGGTAGATATAGTGGACTCATGTGGCAAAACTGGTTTAAGGGTTTTTGGATGCACAAGTAGAGATCATACTTAGTGCAAAATGAAGGCTAGCAAAAGATTGGGAAGCGATCAACGAAGAAATGAATAAGCTCATAAGCGAGCATTAAGCATAATTAACACCAAATAATGCACCACAAGTAGGATGTAATTTCATTGCATGACTATTGACATTCATGCTTGCATAGGGAAATCACAAACCTTAACACCAATATTCTTACTAAAGCACAATTACTCATCAACATGACTCACATATCACATCATCATATCTCAAAACTATTACAAGTAATCAAGTTTATTTTGTCCAATGATCTTCATGAAAGTTTTTATTATATCCTTCTTGGATATCTATCACTTTGGGACTAATTTTCATGTGTTGCTTTTGATAAGCTCAAACAAATATAAGTGAAGATCATGAGCATAATTTTTCTTTCTCTCAAAATAATTTAAGTGAACCAAGAGAGAATTTCTTGAAAATTAACTAAGCACACCGTGCTAAAAAAGATATAAGTGAAGCACTAGAGCAAATCCATAGCTCATAAAAATTTGAGTGAAGCATAGAGAGCAATTCTAACAAATCATGGCATAATTTTGGCTCTCTCAAATAGGTGTGTCCAGCAAGGAATCAAGACTTAAACAGCAAAATAAAACAAGCAAAGACTCATATCATACAAGACGCTCCAAGCAAAACTCACAGTATGTGACGAATAAAAATATAGCTTCGAGTAAAATACCGATGGTCGTTAGAAGAAAGAGGGGATGCCACTCGGGGCATCCCCAAGCTTAGTTGCTTGCACTCTTTGGATAATAGCTTGGGATGCCGGGGCATCCCCAAGCTTAGGCTCTTCTTACTCCTTATTCCTTCATCCATCGTAAGATAACCCAAAACATGAAAACTTCAATCACACAAAACTCAACAAAACCTTCATGAAATCCGTTAGTATAAGAAAGCAAATCACTACTATAAGTATTGTATAAAACCAATTCATATTTTATTCTTGCATTATATCTACTGTATTCCAACTTTTCAATGGCAAAAACTCATCAAAGAAAACCATAAAATCATTAAAACAAGCACACAACGCAAAGAAAACAGAATCTGTAAAAAATAGAACAGTCTCTAGCAATATGACTATTTCGAATACTTCTGTAACTCCAAAAATTCTGAAAACTTTGGACGACCTGAGAAATTTGTATATTAATCTTCTGCAAAAAGAATTGTTATTTTAGTGCTCTCTGGTTATAAATGAGAATCGTTATCGTGAGCGCAAAAGTTTCTGTTTTTCAGCAAGATCAAACAACTATCACCCAAGAAGATCCTAAAGGCTTTACTTGGCACAAACACTAATTAAAATACAAAAAACACAATCATAAGAGTACAATAATTGTGCAAACACTCAAGAACATAAAAGCAAAAAGCAAAAATAAATTTTATTCATTGGGTTGCCTCCCAACAAGCGCTATCGTTTTACGCCCTTAGCTAGGCATAAAGCAAGGATCTAAGTTTTGTCATCTTTGTTTCTAGATCCATAGGATGCTCTCATGATTGATTCATAAGGTGGCCCCATTCTTGTTCGAGGGAAGTGTTCCATTCCCTTCCTTAGTGGAAATTGAAATTTAATATTGCCTTCTTTCATATCAGTGACGGCACCAATAGTGCGTAAAAATGGTCTACCAAGAATAATTGGACAAGACGGATTACAATCAATATCAAGAACAATAAAAATCTATGGGCACATAATTCCTATTTGCAAGAATAAGAACATCATTAATTCTTCCCATAGGCTTTTTAATAGTGGAATCCGCCAAGTGCAAATTCAAAGAGCATTCTTCAAGATCGGTAAGACCAAGCACATCACATAAAGATTTCGGAATTGTAGAAACACTAGCACCCAAGTCACACAAAGCAAAACACTCATAATTTTTTATTTTGACTTTGATAGTAGGTTCCCATTCATCATGCAATTTTCTAGGAATTGATACTTCTAATTCCAATTTTTCTTCAAAAGATTTCATCATAGCATAAACAATATGTTTAGTAAAAGCTTTATTTTGTTCATTGGCATAGGGTGAATTTATCATCGATTGCAACAAAGAAATACAATCAATCAAAGAGCAACTATCATACTTAAAGTCTTTATAATCCAAAAGAGTGGGCACATCACTAGTTAAAGTCTTGACCTCTTCAAACCCACTTTTATGAATTTTCTCAACAAGATTTTCACCCTCCGAAATATCGGGACGCCTTCTAGCTAAAGTTGACTCTTCTCAAGTCCCTTTTTCATCAATCTTTTCTTTACTAAACAAGGAATCAATAGAATAAACACCAATCACTTTAAGATTTTCATCATTTTTCTCTTCTAACGAGATTGGTTTAGCAGCCATTTGATTTACTAAGGTAGCTTGTGCATCGGATTTTTTTCCTAGCAAACTTTTAGCAAAAGCATACTTAGAATGGAGATTGCAAACTTCTCTACTAATATCATCAAGTTGTTTTGTTATAGCATCAAGCACAACGGAGTGCTCCTTGAGTTCTTCGGTAAAATACTTATTATGCTCAAATTGTGTAGTCATATATTCCTTAGTACTTTTCTCAATTTCTAGAAAAATATTGGGGTAAGGAACATCATAATATTTTCTTTGAGGCATCATGACTACGCAAACAAGAACGCACACGAAAACAAATTTGGCAAGAAAATGGCGAACGGAAAAAGAGGGCGAATAAAACGGCAAATTTTTGTGAAGTGGGGGAGAGGAAAACGAGAGGCAAATGGAAAATAATGTAAATTGCGAGGAGATGAGATTTGTGATTAGGAACCTGGTATATGTTGAAGATCCTCCCCGGCAACAGTGCCAGAAATTCCTTTTGATGCGGTTTGAAGCTATGTCGGCATTTCCCCAAAGAGGAAGGGTTGATGCATCACAACAGTGGTAGGTATTTCCCTCAGTGATGAAACCAAAGTTATCGAACCAGTAGGAGAACCAAGCAACACAACATAAACAACACCTGCACACATATAACAACTACTTGCAACCCGACGTGTAAAAGGGGTTGTCAGTCCCTTTCGGGTTGCGGCGCCCCCAAGATGGGCAAAAGACGTGAGGAAATTGTTGTAGATTGATAGATCGAACGCCAAATAAAATGAATAAGAATAAATTGCAGTAAGGTATTTCTGTATTTTTGGTTGAATAGATCTGAAAATAAAACCAAAGAAAAATAGATCGCAAAGGCAAATAATATGAGAAAGAGACCCAGGGGCCGTAGGTTTCACTAGTGGCTTCTCTCGAGTAAAATAGCTAACGGTGGGTAAACAAATTACTGTTGGGCAATTGATAGAACTTCAAATAATCATGACGATATCTAGGCAATGGTCATTATATAGGCATCACGTACAAGATTAGTAGACCGACTCCTGCCTGCATCTACTACTATTACTCCACACATCGACCGCTATCCAGCATGCATCTAGTGTATTAAGTTCATGGAGAAACGGAGTAATGCAATAAGAACGATGACATGATGTAGACAAGATCTATTTATGTAGAAGTAGACCCCATCGCTTTATCCTTAGTAGCAATGATACATACATGTCGGTTCCCCTTCTGTCACTGGGATGAAGCACCGTAAGATTGAACCCACTACAAAGCACATCTTCCGATTGCAAGATAAATAGATCAAGTTTGCCAAACAAAACCCAAATATCGGAGAAGAAATACGAGGCTATAAGCAATCATGCATATAAGAGATGAAAGAAACTCAAATAACTTTCATGGATATAAAAAGATATAACTGACCATAAACTCAAAGTTCATCAGATCCCAACAAACACACCGCAAAAAGAGTTACATCATATGGATCTCCAAAAGACCATTGTATTGAGAATCCAGGGAGAGAGAGGAAGCCATCTAGCTACTAAATACGGACCCGTAGGTCTACAAAGAACTACTCACGCATAATCAGAGAGGCACCAATGGAAGTGGTGAACCCCTTCGTGATGGTGTCTAGATTGGATCTGGTGGTTCTGGACTCTGTGGCGGCTAGAATTGATTTTCGTCGACTCCCCTAGGGTTTCTGGAATATTGGGGTATTTATAGAGGAAAGAAGCGGTCCGGGGGGCACCCGAGGTGGGCACAACCCACCAGGGCGCGCCTGGGCCTCCTGGCGCACCCTGGTGGGTTGTGGTCCCCTCGGAGCACCCCCAGGCGCTGTCTTGGCCCATTGGGTGTCTTCTGGTCCATAAAAAATCTCCGTGAAGTTTCGTTGCATTTGGACTCCGTTTGGTATTGATTTCCTGCGAGGTAAAAAACATGCAAAAAAACAGCAACTGGCACTTGGCACTATGTCAATAGGTTAGTACCAAAAAATGATATAAAATACTATAAAATGATTACAAAAGATCCATGATTGATAATATAACAGCATGGAACAATAAAAAATTATAGATACGTTGGAGACGTATCATCCATCTCTGAGTTGGCTGCTCTCATTAATGCCCCAGAAGAAGACGAAAATGATGTTGATGTATATGGGAAGCCCAGGATGGATCGTAACACTATGGCACACATGTACAAGAGCATTCCTGAAAAGGATTTGGACACTCACAAGTTTGGATCCATATACTATTTGCTTGCTGGTTTGGCCACCACAAACTATATTTTGAGGCACACCTTGTTGCCCAAGTCTGGAGATGAGAGGATGATTCGTGGCCACTCCATCAACCTACTCCACTCCATCAACAAGTGGCCACTCCATCAACAAGTGGAGTAGGTTGATGGAGTTGCCCAAGTCTGGAGATGAGAGGATGATTCGTGCCCAAGTCATGAGCCTGATTGTTGAGACAATCAAAAGGACAGCTGCTGACCAGAAGAGGTCATGTGGACATGCACCACACATCCAGATGCTTATCAACTCCAAGGTTGGTACATGAACATATCTACTTGACAGAGAGCACCTTCCTCTTCGGCCAGAATTCGAAGACAATGAAGTGGTGATGGATGCTTCACACCCAACTTCACTTGAGGCTCAAGAGAAGGCAAAAGCAACAAATGCAACCAATGCTTCAATAGTCAATCTCAAATCAACGCAAGACCAGTTGACATATCTTCTAGAAGCAACACTAAGGATTGAGCAAAGTCTGGCCAACTTAGCGAAGAACCATGAGAGCCTAGAGTGGATAGTTGAAGACAAAATATACAATCTTGATGTCAAGGTCACTGAGATACAGTCTATTGTGGAGAAGCTGAGAGATGATGCTGAAGATGGCAATGAGGACACTACCACTAAGAGTTTTCAGACAGTGCCAAGGGCACCCAGGTCTTCAGTTGTGCCTGTAGCATACACCAGGACTACTCACTCTGCACCTGTCACCACTGCTACAATGCCACCCCCAGTATCAACACCACTACACTGGTGCGCGTCGGTCCTAAACAAACGGTTTTTAACCCCTTCCCGCGACGGCATCTGGAACCGTCGCCAAGTGAGTGTGGGCGATAGGGGTTCCTTCCCACACGACCCAGAAACCATCGGGGGTATGCCCTCCTGGCACACACGTTCGGCAAAATGAGGTCGTGTGCGACCGACGAGCGCGCAAATACGGAAATACGTACAGTATAGCTAAAAAGATACAATTATACGACGAAATTATTTCCGGTCGCAAGTACATCCCACACAGTCAGTCCCCGCTAAACATTTCCGTTCATATGTACATCCCACATAGTCGCTTCAAAGAAAACGTTTGCGCAAGGTGGCGTAACGCAAACAATTTTGAAGAGAATGTCGTGTGTGATTGTTCATTGATCCAACACGGTTTATTCCTAGAAACTATGTGCGTTGCCTGAGGTCATCGCCCACGGTGGTTTCTCATTAACCGTTTGCAACAGGAAAACCCAATTAGCAAGCTAATTGGCCAATTAGCGGGCTAATTGCCCTATTATTAATAATCCATTTACTAATATAGATGACATTCATATTAAGCACATAATATATTCCATTTCCATATTAAGGAAGCAGGATTTCATAATTGAAATACATCAGAGTACAACATGATATAGCTTCAGCACTCAGCTACCCCATTACACAACTACACCAGCAGCAAGTTGAAGGAAATATGTCGTAGAGGCAATAATAAAGTTATTATTTATTTCCTTATTTCATGATAAATGTTTATTATTCATGCTAGAATTGTATTAACCGGAAACTTGATACATGTGTGAATACATAGACAAACAGAGTGTCACTAATATGCCTCTACTTGACTAGCTCGTTGAATCAAAGATGGTTAAGTTTCCTAGCCATAGACATGAGTTGGCATTTGATTAACGAGAACACATCATTAGAGAATGATGTGATTGACTTGACCCATTCCGTTAGCTTAGCACTTGATCGCTTAGTATATTGCTATTGCTTTCTTCATGACTTATACATGTTCCTATGACTATGAGATTATGCAACTCCCGAATACCGGAGGAACACTTTGTGCGCTCCCAAACATCACAACGTAACTGGGTGATTGTAAAGGTGCTCTACAGGTATCTCCGATGGTACTTGTTGAGTTGGCATAGATCACGATTAGGATTTGTCACTCCGATTGCCGGAGAGGTCTCTCTGGGCCCTCTCGGTAATGCACATCACTATAATCCTTGCAAGCAATGTAACTAATAAGTTAGTTGCGGGATGATGCATTACAGAACGAGTAAAGAGACTTGCCGGTAACGAGATTGAACTAGGTATTGAGATACCGACGATCTAATCTCGGGCAAGTAACATACCGATGACAAAGGGAACAACGTATGTTGTTATGCGGTTCGACCGATAAAGATCTTCGTAGAATATGTAGGAGCCAATATGGGCATCCAGGTTCTGCTATTGGTTATTGACCAGAGAGATGTCTCGGTCATGTCTACATAGTTCTCGAACCCGTAGGGTCCGCACGCTTAATGTTCGTTGACAATATAGTATTTATGAGTTATATATGTTGGTGACTGAATGTTGTTCGGAGTCCCGGATGAGATCACGAACATGACGAGGAGCTCTGGAATGGTCCGGAGGTAAAGATTGATATATAGGATGATATGGTTCGGCCAAGGGGTGAAGCCCACGAGGCTTTAGGTCGGTGCAAAAGGAGTTTTGCGGAGGCCAGGGGGCCAAACGCCGGAGACCCTGGCATCTGGCCCTGGGCCAGACGCCGGGGCCCATGGCGTCTGGGCCAGACGCCAAGGATTGTGGCGTTTGGTCCTAGAGTTCGAGTGGGACTCTTGCCTTTCGGGCAAAACCGACTTTGAGGAGGCTTTTCCTCCAAGTTTCGACCCCAGGGCTCAACATATAAATAGAGGGGCATGGCTAGCACCAAAGAGACATCAAGAAACACCAAGCCATGTGCCGGCAACCCCGTGCCTCTAGTTTATCCTCCGTCATAGTTTTCGTAGTGCTTAGGTGAAGCCCTGCGGAGATTGTTCTTCACCAACACCGTCACCACGCCATCGTGCTGCCGGAGCTCATCTACTACTTCGCCCCTCTTGCTGGATCCAGAAGGCGAGGCCGTCATCGAGCTGAACGTCTGCTGAACGCGGAGGTGTTGTACGTTCGGTACTTGATCGGGACAGATCGTGAAGGTGTACGACTACATCAACTGCGTTGATAAACGCTTCCGCCTACGGTCTACGAGGGTACGTAGACAACACTCTCCCCTCTCATTGCTATGCATCACCAGGATCTTGCGTGTGCGTAGGAAATTTTGTAATTACTACGTTCCCCAACAAAAGTTTCACATGCAGCATCTAGAACCTTTCAAAATTAGCATCTTAGACGGTACATAGAGAGATGCATCTTATCTGGAAAACTGCTGAAGCGGAAGGCGAATATTGAGCCTTCATTCATGTTGAAGGTCTTTGCAACTTTAGGCCAGTGCCTGTGGATGATTGACCGTCCATCCTTCGACCTCTTCAGGAACACTTCAATATTGAACCGTGGGTGTTGTATGAAAACTTTCCTCGCCTCCTGACCACAGAGGTGGTTTGAGAGATAATCATCAGTGAAGCCTGAAACAAGGATGTGCATAAATATCTTCTCTAGGAAATGGGGCAAAGGAATACAAAAAGGCAAGGTATAATAGTTAGTACCATCTTGTAAACCTCAGTGCTTCCCATTGTTTCCCTGCAACACATATAAGGTAGTTAGTCATCAGGTTAAGTAAGGGTTTGCATGATATTAGTAAAATATGTTGATGATAAATAAGCACATTGCAGATTCATCAGATCAATTCAAGCCACATGGAAAACCCATTTATCCAAACCAAGCATGATTAAGAACTAGGAAATATAGCACTTGTATATGTTTCTCATGTATTAAGTGCAGCCAAATTCGATTTATTCCTCACATGGTATACAATAACAGAATGCAGCCGCATCAATTGAACATCGCATTGCAGAATTGAACCAAGCAGTTAACTAAATACCACAACAAATGAACCAAACGTTAACTGAGCACCACATTGCACAATATAACATACTCCTAATAGAAGATAAGACAGTTAACCAAACCAAGCATGCTTAACAACTTGGAAATATAGCAATTGTATTTGTTTCTCATGTATTTTGTACAGCCAAATTCGATTTATTCCTCACATGGTATACAATAACAGAATGCAGCCACAACAATTGAACATCGCATTGCAGAATTGAACCAAGCAGTTAACTAAACACCACAACAAGTGAACCAAGCCACAACAAATGAACCAAGCAGTTAAGTAAACACCAATTGAACAATATAACATACTCCTAATAGAAGATCAGACAGTTAACCAAACCAAGCATGCTTAACAACTTGGAAATATTGCACCCTGAAGAATTGAACATCACATTTGCAGAATTGAACCAAGTAGTTAATTGAACACCACATTGCACGACATATAGAACATATACACTATAGCAGAAGATTGCATGGTAAAAGTAGATAACACAATTCACTAGAATTTGTTAAGGAAAGGCAGTAGCTAGCAAACTGGACATGGGTCCTTATAGTGAGCTAATAAGACAAGCTACTCCTCATTGTCGGAGATATCGATGACGATTGG
Source organism: Triticum aestivum (assembly GCF_018294505.1). Taxonomy (NCBI): domain Eukaryota; kingdom Viridiplantae; phylum Streptophyta; class Magnoliopsida; order Poales; family Poaceae; genus Triticum; species Triticum aestivum. The sequence goes on from NC_057805.1 coordinate 164,354,372, forward strand.
CTCCTTGGACATGGAAGAGGGCGAGGCCTCCGCATTGTGGGTGCCCTCGTTGTAGTGGTGAGTTGCCTGAGCCGCTCCGGGCACCAACCTGCTGGCTCTCGAGATGAGGTAAGCACGTGCACGCTGAGAAAACACCTCGTAGTCTTCGTCGAAGGCACCGGCGATGGCCTCGAGAAAACGCCACGAACTGTCATTTAAAGCAGCCAACCGCATCACGGCGTCGGCGCGCGAGGCGTCAACGGTGGCCTCGATGGCGAGGTGCTCCTCCAAGATCTGGGGTTCGGCACGAATGGCAGCCATCGTGACCTCATGCGCGCATGCGACCGCGATTTGCTTCTCTGCTGCCAAATGCTCCTTGAGGTCCTGGCTATACTGCGTGCACCATGGCTTAGGCCGGCGCTTATTTGGTGGAGGGGTCGGTGATTTGGGTGGAAGGTGTCGCGCTCGCGCCGACGGTCGGGCCATGTGGTATGTGGAAGGAGGAGGAGGAAGGGGGTCGGGTGTGGATTACCTGCCTGGATAGGCCAGGCCGAGCAGCGTGAAGGAGGGTCGCCGGCGAGGAGGCGGCGGTGCTGTAAGCAAGGAGTGACTTGGAAAGGAAGGCGGAAAGAGGGGAAATGTGGCTTTTGGTATGGGAGAGGGGCGGGGAGGTAGATATTTCCGCGGAAGCCGAAAATTTGGAATCGCTTCAGCCAAAAAACTGGCGCGCAAAGTGTCATCAGACACGGTCCCTTATTCAGACACGGTCCGAAGATATTTTGTGCTGCATCTCACACGGTTGGTTATAATAAATTGTGTGGGATCTACCTGATTTTTGGTCTTGATTTGAATTACATAATGGGGTCACAGCGGCCATGGACGGTGTTTTAATTGCTAGACCTTTTATCTACAGCGATCATAAAAGAATTGGAATTATTCAGGGTTCGTTTGGACATTTTTATGCATTAAGTGAGTTTTCAATGCATTTATGTGCATAATTCAAATTTGAACTACATGCACATGCTCCAGTGCATATAAATTCATTGAAAAATCAAATCTTTGTCGTTGGGTGCATGCTTAGGTCTCATGCAAGAAATGGGAATGAATTTCAAACACCATGGCACCGTCGATTGCAGGCAAAACAGTGAGATGCCTGGTTTTTAATTCTAGTAAATCCAAAACTCGTCTGAAATTCATGCAACTTGGCATGCTATCATGGAGTGGCATCAACATGTCGTGGTACAAATTTTGTCCCATTTGGGGCAGGTTTGGGTATATGCTTCTCACAACAAGCATGATGGTTTTCGGTAGGGAACGTCCCACCTTTGGGGACGAAATGATATCCATTGCCTCTTATTGCTTTCAAGTTTTTTTCTCGTGTCAACATAGAACAACAAGAGTGTTGTGTGAATTTTTGTGATTTTTCGGGGTTTGTTTGGACATTTTTATGCATTAACTGAGTTTTCAATGCGTTTACGTGCATAATTCAAATTTGAACTACATGCGCATGCTCCATTGCATATAAATTTGTTGAAAAATCAAATCTTTCTCCTTGGGTGCATGCTTAGGTCCTATGCAACAAATGGGAATGAATTTCAAACACCATGGCACCGTTGATTGCCGGCAAAACAGTGAGATGCATGGTTTTTAAATTCTAGTAAATCCAAAACTCGTCTGAAATTCATGAAACTTGGCATGCTATCATGGAGTGGCATCAACATGCTGTGGTACAAATTTTGTCCCATTTGGGGCAGGTTTGGGTGTATGCTTCTCACAAACCGGAGCTTCTCACAACAAGCATGATGGTTTTCGGTAGGGAACGTCCCACCTTTGGGGACAAAACGATATCCATTGTCTCTTATTGCTTTCAAGTTTTTTTTCTCATGTCAACATAGAACAACAGGAGTGTTGTGTGATTTTTTGTGATTTTTCGGGGTTCGTTTGGACATTTTTATGCATTAACTGAGTTTTCAATGCATTTATGTGCACAATTCAAATTTGAACTACATGTGCATGCTCCAGTGCATATAAATTCATTGTAAAATCAAATCTTTGTCCTTGGGTGCATGCTTAGGTCCCATGCAAGAAATGGGAATGAATTTCAAACACCACGGCACCGTTGATTGCCGGCAAAACAATGAGATGCCTGGTTTTTAAGTTCTAGTAAATCCAAAACCCGTCTAAAATTCATGAAACTTGGCATGCTATCATGGAGCGGCATCAACATGCCGTGGTACAATTTTTTTCCCATTTGGGGCAGGTTTGGGTATATGCTTCTCACAAACCGGAGCTTCTCACAACAAGCATGATGGTTTTCGATAGGGAACGTCCCACCTTTGGGGACGAAACGATATCCATTGCCTCTTATTGCTTTCAAGTTTTTTTCTCGTGTCAACATAGAACAACAGGAGTATTGTGTGAATTTTTGTGATTTTTTGCGGTTCGTTTTGACATTTTTATGCATTAACTGAGTTTTCAATGAATTTATGTGCATAATTCAAATTTGAACTACATGCGCATGCTCTAGTGCATATAAATTCATTGAAAAATCAAATCTTTGTCGTTGGGTGCATGCTTAGGTCCCATGCAAGAAATGGGAATGAATTTCAAACACCATGGCACCGTTGATTGCCGGCAAAACAGTGAGATGCCTAGTTTTTAAATTCTAGTAAATCCAAAACTCATCTGAAACTCATGAAACTTGGCATGCTATCATGGAGCGGCATCAACATGTCATGGTACAAATTTTGTCCCATTTGAGGCAGGTTTGGTTATATGCTTCTCACAACCCGGAGCTTCCCACAACAAGCATGATGGTTTTCGGTAGGGAACGTCCCACCTTTGGGGACAAAACGATGTCCATTGCCTCTTATTGCTTTCAAATTGTTTTCTTGTGTCAACATAGAACAACAGGAGTGTTGTGTGAATTTTTGTGATTTTTCGGGGTTCGTTTGGACATTTTTATGCATTAACTGAGTTTTGAATGCATTTATGTGCATAATTCAAATTTGAACTACATGCGCATGCTCTAGTGCATATAAATTCGTTGAAAAATTAAATCATTGTCCTTGGGTGCATGCTTAGGTCCCATGCAAGAAATGGGAATGAATTTCAAACACCGTGGCACCGTTGATTGCCGGCAAAACAGTGAGATGCCTGGTTTTTAAATTCTAGTAAATCCAAAACTCGTCTGAAATTCATGAAACTTGGCATGCTATGATGGAGCGGCATCAACATGCCGTGGTACAAATTTTGTCCCATTTGGGGCAGGTTTGGGTATATGCTTCTCACAAACCGGAGCTTCTCACAACAAGCATGATGGTTTTCGGTAGGGAACGTCCCACGTTTTGGGACGAAACGATATCCATTGCCTCTTATTGCTTTCAAGTTTTTTTCTCATGTCAACATAGAACAACAGGAGTGTTGTGTGATTTTTTGTGATTTTTCGGGGTTCATTTGGACATTTTTATGCATTAACTTTGTTTTCAATGCATTTATGTGCATAATTCAAATTTTAACTACATGCGCATGCTCCAGTGCATATAAATTCATTGAAAAATCAAATCTGTGTCCTTGGGTGCATGCTTAGGTCCCATGCAAGAAATGGGAATGAATTTCAAACACCAGGGCACCGTTGATTGCCGGCAAAACAGTGAGATGCCTGGTTTTTAAATTCTAGTATATCCAAAACTCATCTGAAATTCATGAAACTTGGCATGCTATCATGAAGCGGCATCAACATGCCGTGGTACAAATTTTGTCCCATTTGGGGCAGGTTTGGGTATATGCTTCTCACAAACGGGAGCTTCTCACAACAAGCATGACGGTTTTCGGTAGGGAATGTCCCACCTTTGGGGACGAAACGATATCCATTGCCTATTATTGCTTTGAAGTTTTTTTCTCGTGTCAACATAGAACAACAGGAGTGTTGTGTGAATTTTTGTGATTTTTCGGGGTTTGTTTGGACACTTTTATGCATTAACTGAGTTTTCAATGCATTTATGTGCATAATTCAAATTTGAACTACATGTGCATGCTCCAGTGCATATGAATTCGTTGAAAAATCAAATCTTTGACCTTGGGTGCATGCTTAGGTCCCATGCAAGAAATGGGAATGAATTTCAAACACCATGGCACCGTTGATTGCCGGCAAAACAGTGAGATGCCTGGTTTTTAAATTCCAGTAAATCCAAAACTCGTCTGAAATTCATGAAACTTGGCATGTTATCATGGAAGGGCACCCGACATGCTGTGGTATTTTTCGTGTCCATTTTGAGAGAAGGCGCACTCGAATAATGACAACCAACAATGGCATTTTGAAAAAAAATAGCTGCCACTTTAATATGTCAGACGTTTGTATAATTCAAACCGTGTGCGTTCGGTTAACCATTCACGTGACGCCACGTGTCTTGGTTTTAATGGCTATAGGAGGTGCCGTGCGGACAGCTGCTTGACTGAACGGAAGGCGTGCGACCGCAGTCCCGTGCGCAGGCTCACCGGGAAGCGTACAAGCTGTTCAACGCAGGATCTGTGCATCTCTTCAACGCAAACGGTTCAGATTACGGTATGCAAATTAAAGCCAGACTTCGTCGCTAAGCCAAGAGACACTGCGATTTTTCAAAATATGCAGCTAAAAATCAATATCACCATCTATTTTTTGCAACTAAAATTCAGTAATTAAGCATATATTTCATTCATACTAGAGATTAAGCAGTCGTTCTCACCGGGAAGCGAGACAGCCTTGGACCGCCGCTCGCCTCGCTCCCACTGGTCTATATTAATGGCGCCGCCGAGCGGCCGCACCCCCCATCCTCGCCACACACACAATTCCTCTCTCTCCACCCGCATCCTCGACGCCGCTCTGAGTCCTCAAAGCCATCAGTGTACGAGGATGCCGCCGAAGCGCCCCATCGGAGGGAGTGGCAACACCGGGGCTGCTGAAGCACCGGAGCACGGCGTGAATATGGAGACAGAGGTTCCCGTCCCCGCTGACGAGGTGGAGAACGAGGCTGCCAACAAGCGGAGGCGGGTCGAGAAAGAACCGCAAGCGACTCCACAGGCCTAGACTTCATCAACAACCTCCCCGATGATATGTTGATAGTCATCATATCCCTCCTCCCAATCAGAAATCGGGCGAGGACAGCCGCCGTTTCCCGGCGGTGGCGCACCCTATGGCTCCGCACCCCTGTCGACCTCCTCCACGCCCACAAGCTCTGCCATGGCTATCGCCAAAGCTTGGATGCGTTCTCCCAGATCCTCGGTAGGCACCATGGCCCAATCAAAGGCCTTATCGCGGGCAAGTTCTGTTCCAATGGCAGGGAGCGAGGCAAGCTTGGCGGGTGGTTTCGATCCCGCGCCATAGATCAGCTCGAGAAGCTAAGTTATAATGATGGGCATATGAGCTTGCTGCCAACGTCCGCGCCCACGCTGCGCCTCGCCAAGTTCACGAACTGCCATCCCCCCTTAATGAAGCGCCTGCTCTTTTTCTACCATGACTGAAGCACCACGAGCTCGTCGTCGTCCGCATCCCAAAGGATGACATAGAGCGCCTGCTCCGCGGCTGTACTGCACTCGAGTTCCTTCGTCTTCAGGTGATGAATTGGTCGAGTATCTTGCACATCACCTCCAGGACTCTCCGCACTATTTATGTGTGTTGCTGGTGCTGCAACGAGAGATCACAAAAGGTGGACCAAAATATGGTCATCCAAGACACACCTTCACTTGAGAGATTACTTGTAGTTGATCAACAAGGTCCAACAAGAATCAATGTCGTTTCTGTGCCGAAATTGAAAGTGGTGGGCTACTCGTCTGTCAACTACTACAACTTTCAGGTACAACAGTCGCCTTATATACCTCTCCTTCTTGATATCAATGTTATAACTAGTTTTGAAGATGTATGCTTGTCTGTCATCCAGCGAAGCTTCACCAGACTCTAGGTACAGTGAAGGTCTTGGCACTAGAATCTGTCGTCCCCAACCTGGACCAAGTTTTCAGTTGCCTGAGATGGTTTCCGTGCCTGAAGAAGTTGTATATCGAGGTGATGTTCCTTTCCTGTTAAATGTTAACCATAAGGGAGTTCAATTTTTTGCACCTTTTCCCAAGTTCACAATGACAATGTACTACTATTTCTGAAGGAATTTTGGAGGATTTTAGGACATACACCCCCACCCCATATTGGTTGCTTCATTCATATGGTTACAATCGTCCATAAGAATTTCTCCTTTGGATTCATCTATACTAGTTTTCTTAGGGAATTTTTCATCCAATCCAACCTCTTGTGAATAAGGCTACATGTTTCTAGATTGTAATTAAATGCCCATGTTAATCATGCCAGATTGAAGATGGCACATTGGTGCATTTTACCAATCCTGCAAACCAAATGGGCGTGTAGCAGTGTTCAAAACTGCATGTAGGCACTAACATGTTCTCTTCTTTTGTAGTGAATATTAGGCCCGGTGGATGATGTTTATAATGACAATCACATCGAATGCCTGGATCTGCATCTCTCAAATATTACTTTGAACTCCTACCGAGGGACCCCACCGGAGATTACACTCGCCAGGTTCTTTCTTGCCAGAGCAAAGGTGCTGAGTGTACTGGGGTTGAGCACGCATTTAATTAGGACAAATCAATGTTATGATCAGCAGATCTGGCTGTACTGTTGAATGGAAGTGCCTCCAAAAATGCCAAAGTTCATATGGGAAGAACATATGGCAAAGCAATTGGAAATCATTGTGTCAAACCCATACATGACTTGTCAGCGGATGATCCCTTTTAAGAAATGACGCAGCTTGCAATGTTTGAATTTGGGCATTGTAATCTTTGAATTTGAACCTTGCAATATTTATGGTATTTGTTATATTGAACCATTTATGTTGTCTTGTCTCAACGCAAACAGTTCATCCGGGTGAACCGCATGTCGTACATCGCACACACCTTGATCTGGCTGACCGTTTCTTTTGTGTTGCCTAATCACAAACAGTTCATCCGAGTGAACTGTATGCTGTACATCGCACACACCTTAATCTGGCTGACCGTTTCTTTTGTGTTGCCTAATCACAAACAGTTCATCTGAGTGAACCGTATGCTGTACATCGCACACACCTTCATCTCGCAGCCCGTTTCTTTTGTTCCTACTCATCGAAAACGGTTAATTGAACTGAACCGTATGCCCTGAATCGCACACGCAACTAAAATCTGAACCGTGTTTGATGCACCCGTCATCGCAAATGTTTTGCGCCTTTTTGACGGGTTTTTTACACCACCGTTTGCTATTATTGCATCGCACACAGTTTCGTCGAAGGGTCTCTGATCGTAGTGTCGCGTTAGCAGCATCCTGCAGTAGTGCTAGCTCAGCAGACATCAGTTGAGGCATTTGCAGAAGCAGTTCTGTCAACACCATCTATGCACATCGGAGCAACAAGCCAGAAGATCCCTTCAGGAGATCCCGGAGATCATGCCTAGAGTGTTGTATAGCACTATACTTTTCGAGCTTTTTGGTAACTTGTTGCCAAAGGGGGAGAAAATGTATAGATCATAGGCTTCGAGAGAGAGTGTGTGTGTCTCGTTCTTTTGCTCGTTGGTTTTTATTGCTCGTCGCTACTTTGTTAATTTGTTTTGCGCTACTTATTGTTTTATGCTCGTGAGATATTTTGTGTGGTTGTGTGATTGATCATACTATGCTTAATGTGTGATCTATGTCTATCTCTATGATTATTTGTGTATGATCATTCACTTATGTATTTGGTGATGTGTGCATGTTATTTCACTCTTATCATTTTGTGCGCTCCACCAAGATGTATGTGACATGGAAGAGTGACCCATGATCCTAATCGATTGTGCATTTGCATTCAGATGCAAATTTTAAATAATGAACAAATTTAGGGGCAGCTCTTTCTTATCACATACTTCTTAAAGCGGCGATGTTTTTCATTCATTTTATCATTTGTCGAAGCTTTGATCTATATGTTGTCATCAATTACCAAAAAGGGGGGGATTGAAAGTGCAACTAATCCCCGGGTGGCTTTGGTAATTCATAACAACATATAGCTCATTGAACTAATATCCATTCAAGATAAATATTTCAGGAAGTTCAATGTATGGCATGGCATGGACTAGAGATGTGGACCCCTCAAATGCTAAGGACAAATATTGGCACTCAAGACTCATCATCTTTATTTTAGTGATCCAAGATCACATTGAGCCCATAGGAAAGCCAATACTATTAAAAGGGGGTGAGGTGTTGCTTAATATCTTGCTTGCTCAAATGCTTAGTGATACTGTTCCAAAAACCCTTAGCCAGTTTCTCCATCCAAATATGTCCAAACCCTAAACTCCAACTCGGCCCCACCGATTCTTTCTACTCGGAGCCATCGAGTTCATATGACATAGCCACTGCGAGAAACCCTAATAGTTCGGTCACACCAATACAGATCTCGGTCTTCACCGAGATGGCCTTGCCAACTCTCAATGTTTTACTTTCCGCTGCTATACTCTTAGAATTGCATGTGTAGGTTGATTGCTTGACTTGTGCTAATTGCTAAAATCTGCCCACAACTAAAATTGGGAAAAGGAAAGATTTTGATTTGGTCAAGTAGTCTAATCACCCCCCTCTAGACATACTTTTGATCCTACAGCTTTCCTCTTTGACAGGTGATGTTGTTATACAAAACACCTTCGTCTTGTGCTCAGGGTACTGATAGACCTCCTTCTGGAAACATGACAATGGAAAACCCAATGGTTTCAGAAGGACTAAAAAAGGAAGTATTTGGCACAAAAAGGTTATCTACTATAGTGGTAATGTTTTTCTTCTTATAGTGTCTGATATGCTTTCCTTCTTATGAACCTATACTGCAGTGGTAATTTCCTGAGCATGCATGTACAAGTTATATCATAAATTCATAATATACTCTACACCATATCTTTAGTTTAGTGCTCACTTCTGTTATTTTCATCGAATTAAGTGAAAGCTTGATGATGTTGCACTTTCAAGTGCCAGTGATCACTACTGCACGATGCTGCTAACGCGACACTATAATCAGAGACCCTTTGACGAAACTGTGTGCGATGCATTAATCGCTAACGGTGATGTAATAAAACCGTCAAAAAAGATGTGAAACGTCTGCGATGGTGGAGACATCAAACACGATCCAGATTTTAGTTGCGTGTGCGACACGTGCCATACGATTGATCCATACGAACTGTTTGCGATGATCCAGAACAGCAGAAATGGGCAGCCAGATCAAGGTGTGTGCGATATACGGCATATACTTCACTCTGATGAACCGCTTGCGATGATTGAGTTGAACACAAACTATTCAGCGTAACAAGATGTGTGTGATACCCGGCAAACAGGTCGGTAATGAGAATTGTGTGCGATCATTATAGACCGCCCATATGATATTCTTGTGAATGGTGTGCTCGATAGGGCACACAATTCAAGAAACCAACCTGTACGTATTACTAACCGTCTGCGATGAGATTGGCAGGGGAGACAGTGATAACGAATTAATCTAAGCGAACAGAAACAGAGATATATATAGTCTCCTTAATTTAGTCCTTCTTCTTCTTGTTGTTGTTGGATGGCCTCGCGACATCGTCTTGGTGAGGACGCTTCTTGACGCTGACCATTGGCTTTTCATCGCCACCGCCGTCGTCATCGTCGTTGGTATCGTTGTCGTCCTCCTCCTCATTCGACCATTCCTCCTCATCATCATCATCGTCCTCCGATGGCTCCTCGTCCGTCTGGTTGTCGTCTGACGACTCCGGAGGCGGCGGCACTTCCATGATTCGGATAAAATCGAGGTCTGGGCTCGACGCCGGACTCATGGAAGATGAGTGGGATGATTCCGATGTTGACCTATCATCAGACGCCAGACTGCTGGCGGAACTGTCATCCTTGCTTTCGCTCAACATGGCTGTGGTACGTATACAAACCATGAGAAAGCGAGATTGTAGAGTGTGTGCAAGTGTATAGCACGGCCAGCCGGGGACGATGAAGTTGGTGGACACTTAAGTGGGGTATGAAGAGAAGAGGAATGTCAATTGAAGCAGGGGATTGACGTATTATCTAACCGCTGATATAATCAACTGCAATTATTTGTACCCAGTCGCTCCAAATTCCCGGGTGTTGCGTAGTTCTCAATGTGATTATTATGCACACTCGTTGGAGCATCCAAATATGAAACAACCATTTTTCATAATACTCCTCCATACCGGTGACCTAGGTGGGGGAAAACGAGAGAACTTGATGACTATTCGGTAATCAATACCATTGCATGCAGTGAATTGACCATTGCATGTTATGCTAAGTAGTCTGAAGTCATTGAATGCATACAAGCCCCACGACTCCTATTGGCTGATTTCTTTTTTCAAGACAAAAAACAAGGAATGAGTTTTGGGTTATTTGATTTTCGTAATGTGACTTATGCGCCAGTACGAACGGAGTAGGACAGTTGGCAAGCAATAAATTGAGCTCTTCTTATTGATGAGGACGAGTACGATGAATTTGCTGAGTTGCCAGCCAAGGGATCACACACCTTCCAAACAGAGAAGCGTAAAATCATCAGAAAACCTAACTTCATTCGGGGCCAACCTAATGATCCCGGTTCCCCCATGTACATGGGAACTAAGTCATAAGACTAGTTTTTATGTCTATCCTGCAACTTAATTCGTTCAATTTAGAACTGTCGCGTGTACTGAATTTGTGAGTTATGCCGGGTCTTCTCTTGATGTAAGAACCGTTACTATGTTAACCTTGATATGCTGTCAGCTCACGCAATGAATTTGATGAAGGAAATATGCCCTAGAGGCAATAATAAAGTAGTATATATTTCCTTATATCATGATAAATGTTTGTTATTCATGCTAGAATTGTATTAACCGGAAACATAATACATGTGTGAATATATAGACAAACAGAGTGTCACTAGTATGCCTCTACTTGACTAGCTCGTTAATCAAAGATGGTTATGTTTCCTAGCCATAGACATAAGTTGTCATTTGATTAACGAGATCACCTCATTAGGAGAATGACGTGATTGACTTGACCCATTCCGTTAGCTTAGCACTCGATCGTTTAGTATGTTGCTATTGCTTTCTTCATGACTTATACATGTTCCTATGACTATGAGATTACGCAACTCCCGTTTACCGGAGGAACACTTTGTGTGCTACCAAACGTCACAACGTAAATGGGTGATTATAAAGGTGCTCTACAGGTGTCTCCAAAGGTACTTGTTGGGTTGGCGTATTTCGAGATTAGGATTTGTCACTCCAATTGTCGGAGAGGTATCTCTGGGCCCACTCGGTAACGCACATCACTATAAGCCTTGCAAGCATTGTGACTAATGAGTTAGTTGCGGGATGATGTGTTACGGAACGAGTAAAGAGACTTGCCGGTAACGAGATTGAACTAGGTATCGAGATACCGACGATCGAATCTCGGGCAAGTAACATACCGATGACAAAGGGAACAACGTATGTTGTTATGCGGTCTGACCGATAAAGATCTTCATAGAATATGTGGGAGCCAATATGGGCATCCAGGTCCCGCTATTGGTTATTGACCGGAGACGTGTCTCGGTCATGTCTACATAGTTCTCGAACCCGTAGGGTCCGCACGCTTAACGTTACGATGACGGTTTTATTGAGTTTTGATGTACCGAAGGAGTTCGGAGTCCCGGATGAGATCGGGGATATGACGAGGAGTCTCGAAATGGTCGAGACGTAAAGATCAATATATTGGACGACTATATTCGAACTTCGGAAAGGTTCCGACTGATTCGGGTATTTTTCGGAGTACCGGAGAGTTACGGGAATACGTATTGGGCCTTATTGGGCCATACGGGAAAGAAGGAAAAGGGCCTCAAGGGTGGCCGCACCCCTCCCCTTGGTCTGGTCCGAATTGGACTAGGGAAGGGGGGCGCCCCCTTCCTTCCTTCTCTTTTTCCCTTCCTCTTTTCCTATTCCATATGGGAGGTGGAATCCTACTAGGACTAGGGAGTCCTAGTAGGACTCCACACTTGGTGCGCCCCCTCCTAGGGCCGGCCTCCTCCTCCCTTGCTCCTTTATATACGGGGGCAGGAGGGCACCCCAGAGACACAACAATTGATCCTTGAGATCTCTTAGCCGTGTGCGGTGCCCCCCTCCACCATATTACACCTCGATAATACCGTTGCGGAGCTTAGGCGAAGCCCTGCGTCGGTGGAACATCATCATCGTCACCACGCCGTCGTGCTGACGAAACTCTCCCTCAACACTCGGCTGGATCGGAGTTCGAGGGACGTCATCGAGCTGAACGTGTGTAGAACTCGGAGGTGCCGTACGTTCGGTACTTGATCGGTCGGATCGTGAAGACGTACGACTACATCAACCGCGTTGTGATAACGCTTCCGCTGTCGGTCAACGAGGGTACGTGGACAACACTCTCCCCTCTCGTTGCTATGCATCACCATGATCTTGCGTGTGCGTAGGAATTTTTTTGAAATTACTACGTTCCCCAACAGTGGCATCCGAGCCTGGTTTTATGCGTTGATGCTATGCACGAGTAGAACACAAGTGAGTTGTGGGCGATATAAGTCATACTTCTTACCAGCATGTCATATTTTGGTTCAGCGGTATTGTGAGATGAAGCGGCCCGGACCGACATTACGAGTACGCTTACGCGAGACTGGTTTCACCGTTGCGAGCACTCGTTGCTTAAAGGTGACCGGCGGGTGTCTGTCTCTCTCACTTTAGTTGAACCGAGTGTGGCTACGCCCGGTCCTTGCGAAGGTTAAAACAGCACCAACTTGACAAACTATCGTTGTGGTTTTGATGCGTAGGTAAGAACGGTTCTTGCTAAGCCCGTAGCAGCCACGTAAAATATGCAACAACAAAGTAGAGGACGTCTAACTTGTTTTTGCAGGGCATGTTGTGATGTGATATGGTCAAGACATGATGTGATATAATGTGTTGTATGAGATGATCATGTTTTGTAACCGAGTTATCGGCAACTGGCAGGAGCCATATGGTTGTCGCTTTATTGTATGAGATGCAATCGCCATGTAATAGTTTTACTTTATCACTAAGCGGTAGCGATAGTCGTAAAAACAATAAGTTGGCGAGACGACAACGATGCTACGATGGAGATCAAGGTGTCGCGCCGGTGACGATGGTGATCATGACGGTGCTTCGGAGATGGAGATCACAAGCACGGTGCTTCGGAGATGGAGATCACAAGCACAAGATGATTATGGCCATATCATATCACTTATATTGATTGCATGTGATGTTAATCCTTTATGCATCTTATCTTGCTTTGTTTGACAGTAGCATTATAAGATGATCCTTCACTAAATTATCAAAGTATAAGTGTTCTGCCTGAGTATGCACCGTTGCAAAAGTTCTTCGTGCTGAGACACCACGTGATGATCGGGTGTGATAGGCTCTACGTTCAAATACAACGAGTGCAAAACAGTTGCACACGCGGAATACTCAGGTTAAACTTGACGAGCCTAGCATATAACAGATATGGCCTCGGAACACGGAGACCGAAAGGTCGAGCGTGAATCATATAGTAGATATGATCAACATAGTGATGTTCACCATTGAAACTACTCCATCTCACGTGATGATCGGACATGGTTTAGTTGATATGGATCACGTGATCACTTAGAGGATTAGAGGGATGTCTATCTAAGTGGGAGTTCTTAAGTAATATGATTAATTGAACTTAAATTTATCATGAACTTAGTCCTGATAGTATTTTGCAAATTATGTTGTAGATCAATAGCTCGCGTTGTTGCTTCCCTGTGTTTATTTTTGATATGTTCCTAGAGAAAAATTATGTTGAAAGATGTTAGTAGCAAAGATGCGGATTGGATCCGTGATCTGAGGATTATCCTCATTGCTGCACAGAAGAATTATGTCCTTGATGCACCGCTAGGTGACAGACCTATTGCAGGAGCAGATGCAGACGTTATGAACGTTTGGCTAGCTCAATATGATGACTACTTGATAGTTTAGTGCACCATGCTTAACGGCTTAGAATCGGGACTTCAAAGACATTTTGAACGTCATGGACCATATAAGATGTTCCAGGAGTTGAAGTTAATATTTCAAGCAAATACCAGAGTTGAGAGATATGAAGTCTCCAACAAGTTCTATAGCTAAAAGATGGAGGAGAATCGCTCAACTAGTGAGCATGTGCTCAGATTGTCTGGGTACTACAATCGCTTGAATCAAGTGGGAGTTAATCTTCCAGATAAAATAGTGATTGACAGAATTCTCTAGTCACCATCACCAAGTTAGTAGAACTTCGTGATGAACTATAGTATGCAAGGGATGACGAAAGTAATTCCCGAGCTCTTCGTCATGCTGAAATCGACGAAGGTAGAAATCAAGAAAAACATCAAGTGTTCATGGTTGACGAGACCACTTCAAGTGTTGATGGTTGACGAGACCACTAGTTTCAAGAAAAGGGCAAAGGGAAGAAGGGGAACTTCAAAAAGAACGGCAAGCAAGTTGCTACTCAAGTGAAGAAGCCCAAGTCTGTACCTAAGCCTGAGACTAAGTGCTTCTACTGCAAAGGGACTGGTCACTGGAGGCGGAACTGCCCCAAGTATTTGGTGGATAAGAAGGATGGCAAAGTGAACAAAGGTATATTGGATATACATGTTATTGATGTGTACTTACTAGTGTTTATAGCAACCCCTCGGTATTTGATACTGGTTCAGTTGCTAAGAGTAGTAACTCGAAACGGGAGTTGCAGAATAAACAGAGACTAGAAAAAGGCGAGGTGACGATGTGTGTTGGAAGTAGTTCCAAGATTGATATGATCATCATCGCACACTCCCTGTACTTTCGGGATTAGTGTTGAAACTAAATAAGTGTTATTTGGTGTTTGCGTTGAGCATGAATATGATTTGATCATGTTTTTTGCAATACGGTTATTCATTTAAGTTAGAGAACAATTGTTGTTCTGTTTACATGAATAAAACCTTTATGGTCATACACACCAACGAAAAATGGTTTGTTGGATTTCGATCGTAGTGATACACATATTCATAATATTGAAGCCAAAAGATGCAAAGTTAATAATGATAGTGCAACTTATTTGTGGTACTGCCGTTTAGGTCATATTGGTGTAAAGCGCATGAAGAAACTCCATACTGATGGGATTTTGGAATCACTTGATGCTTGCAAACCGTGCCTCATGGGCAAGATGACTGAAACGCCGTTCTCCGGAACTATGGAGAGAGCAACAGATTTGTTGGAAATCATACATACAGGTGTATGTGGTCCGATGAATATTGAGGCTCGTAGCAGGTATCATTATTTTCTGACCTTCACAGATGATTTGAGCAGATATGGGTATATCTACTTGATGAAACACAAAGTCTGAAACATTTGAAAAGTTCAAAGAATTTCAGAGTGAAGTGGAGAATCATCGTAACAAGAAAATAAAAGTTTCTACGATATGATCGCAGAGGTAAAATATTTGAGTTACGAGTTTGGCCTTCAGTTAAAACAATGTGAAATAGTTTCACTACTCACGCCACCTGGAACACCACAGTGTAATGGTGTGTCCGAACGTCATAACCGTACTTTATTGGATATAGTGCAATCTATGATGTCTCTTACCAATTTACCACTATCGTTTTGGGGTTATGCATTAGAGACAGCTACATTCACGTTAAATAGGGCACCATCAAAATCCGTTGAGACGACGCCTTATGAACTGTGGTTTGGCAAGAAACCAAAGTTGTCGTTTCTTAAAGTTTGGGGTTGCGATGCTTATGTGAAAAAGTTTCATCCTGATAAGCTCAAACCCAAATCGGAGAAATGTGTCTTCATAGGATACCCAAAGGAGATAGTTGGGTACACCTTCTATCACAGATCCGAAGGCAAGACATTCGTTGCTTAGTATGGATCCTTTCTAGAGAAGGAGTTTCTCTCGAAAGAAGTGAGTGGGAGGAAAGAAGAACTTGATGAGGTAACTATACCTGCTCCCTTATTGGAAAGTAGTTCATCACAAGAAACGGTTCCTGTGACGTCTATACCAATGAGTGAGGAAGTTAATGATGATGATCATGAAACTTCAGATCAAGTTGTTACTAAACCTTGTAGGTCAACCAGAGTAAGATCCGCACCAGAGTGGTACGGTAATCCTGTTCTGGAGGTTGTGTTACTAGACCATGACAAACCTACGAACTATGAAGAAGCGATGGTGAGCCCAGATTCCGCAAAATGGCTTGAGGCCATGAAATCTTAGATGAGATCCATGTATGAGAACAAAGTGTGGACTTTGGTTGACTTGCCCGATGATCGGCAAGCAATTGAGAATAAATGGATCGTCAAGAGGAAGACGGACGCTGATAGTAGTATCACTATCTACAAAGCTAGAATTGTCGCAAAAAGGTTTTCGACAAGTTCAAGATGTTGACTACGATGAGAGTTTCTCACTCGTATCTATGCTTAAGTCTGTCTGAATCATGTTAGCAATTGCCGCATTTTATGAAATATGGCAAATGGATAAACAAAACTGCATTCCTTAATGGATTTATTAAAGAAGAGTTGTATATGATGCAACCAGGAGGTTTTGTCAATCCTAAAGGTGCTAACAAAATATGCAAGCTCCAGCGATCCATCTATGGACTGGTGCAAGCATCTCGGAGTTGGAATATACACTTTGATAAGTTGATCAAAGGATATAGTTTTATACAGACTTGCGGTGAAGCCTGTATTTACAAGAAAGTGAGTGGGAGCACTACAGCATTTCTGATAAGTATATGTGAATGACATATTGTTGATCGGAAATAATGTAGAATTATTCTGTAAAGCATAAAGGAGTGTTTGAAATGAGTTTTTTCAAAGAAAGACCTCGGTGAAGCTGCTTACATATTGAGCATCAAGATCTATAGAGATAGATGAAGACGCTTGATAAGTTTTTCAATGAGTACATACCTTAACAAGATTTTGAAATAGTTCAAAATAGAACAGTCAAAGAAAGAGTTCTTGCCTGTGTTACAAGGTGTGAAATTGAGTAAGACTCAAAAACCCGACCACGGCAGAAGATAGAAAAAGAATGAAAGTCATTCCCTATGCCTCGGCCATAGGTTCTATAAAGTATGCCATGCTGTGTACCAGATCTATTGTATACCCTACACTGATTTTGGCAAGGGAGTACAATAGTGATCTAGGTGTAGATCACTGGACAGCGGTCAAAATTATCCTTACTGGAATAAGGATATGTTTCTCGATTATGGAAGTGACAAAAGGCTCGTCGTAAAGGGTTACGTCGATGCAAGTTTTGACACTAATCTAGATGACTCTAAGTCTTGGTCTAGATACATATTGAAAGTGGGAGCAATTAGCTAGAGTAGCTCCATGTAGAGCATTGTAGACATAGAAATTTGCAAAATACTTACGGATTTGAATGTGACAGACCCGTTGACTAAAATTATCTCACAAGCAAAACATGATCACACCTTAGTACTCTTTGGGTGTTAATCACATAGCGATGTGAACTAGATTACTGACTCTAGTAAACACTTTGGGTGTTGGTCACATGACGATGTGAACTATGGGTGTTAATCACATGGTGATGTGAACTATTGATGTTAAATCACATGGCGATGTGAACTAGATTATTGACTCTAGTGCAAGTGGGAGACTGAAGGAAATATGCCCTAGAGGCAATAATAAAGTATTATATATTTCCTTATATCATGATAAATGTTTGTTATTCATGCTAGAATTGTATTAACCGGAAACATAATACATGTGTGAATACATAGACAAACAGAGTGTCACTAGTATGCCTCTACTTGACTAGCTCGTTAATCAAAGATGGTTATGTTTCCTAGCCATAGACATAAGTTGTCATTTGATTAACGAGATCACCTCATTAGGAGAATGACATGATTGACTTGACCCATTCCGTTAGCTTAGCACTCGATCGTTTAGTATGTTGCTATTGCTTTCTTCATGACTTATACATGTTCCTATGACTATGAGATTATGCAACTCCCGTTTACCGGAGGAACACTTTGTGTGCTACCAAACGTCACAACGTAAATGGGTGATTATAAAGGTGCTCTACAGGTGTCTCCAAAGGTACTTGTTGGGTTGGCGTATTTCGAGATTAGGATTTGTCACTCCAATTGTCGGAGAGGTATCTCTGGGCCCACTCGGTAATGCACATCACTATAAGCCTTGCAAGCATTGTGACTAATGAGTTAGTTGCGGGATGATGTGTTACGGAACGAGTAAAGAGACTTGCCGGTAACGAGATTGAACTAGGTATCGAGATACCGACGATCGAATCTCGGGCAAGTAACATACCGATGACAAAGGGAACAACGTATGTTGTTATGTGGTCTGACCGATAAAGATCTTCGTAGAATATGTGGGAGCCAATATGGGCATCCAGGTCCCGCTATTGGTTATTGACCGGAGACGTGTCTCGGTCATGTCTACATAGTTCTCGAACCCGTAGGGTCCGCACGCTTAACGTTACGATGACGGTTTTATTGAGTTTTGATGTACCGAAGGAGTTCGGAGTCCCGGATGAGATCGGGGATATGACGAGGAGTCTCGAAATGGTCGAGACGTAAAGATCGATATATTGGACGACTATATTCGGACTTCGGAAAGGTTCCGAGTGATTCGGGTATTTTTCGGAGTACCGGAGAGTTACGGGAATACGTATTGGGCCTTATTGGGCCATACGGGAAAGAAGGAAAAGGACCTCAAGGGTGGCCGCACCCCTCCCCTTGGTCTGGTCCGAATTGGACTAGGGAAGGGGGGCGCCCCCTTCCTTCCTTCTCTTTTTCCCTTCCTCTTTTCCTATTCCATATGGGAGGTGGAATCCTACTAGGACTAGGGAGTCCTAGTAGGACTCCACACTTGGTGCGCCCCCTCCTAGGGCCGGCCTCCTCCTCCCTTGCTCCTTTATATACGGGGGCAGGAGGGCACCCCAGAGATACAACAATTGATCCTTGAGATCTCTTAGCCGTGTGCGGTGCCCCCCTCCACCATATTACACCTCGATAATACCGTTGCGGAGCTTAGGTGAAGCCCTGCGTCGGTGGAACATCATCATCGTCACCACGCCGTCGTGCTGACGAAACTCTCCCTTAACACTCGGCTGGATCGGAGTTCGAGGGACGTCATCGAGCTGAACGTGTGTAGAACTCGGAGGTGCCGTACGTTTGGTACTTGATCGGTCGGATCGTGAAGACGTACGACTACATCAACCGCGTTGTGATAACGCTTCCGCTGTCGGTCTACGAGGGTACGTGGACAACACTCTCCCCTCTCGTTGGTATGCATCACCATGATCTTGCGTGTGCGTAGGAAATTTTTTGAAATTAGTACATTCCCCAACATTTGAACCGTTTATTATTATTATTATTATTATTATTATTATTATTATTATTATCATCATCATCATCATCATCATTATTAATATACCATAGAGGTAGCACACTCAATTGGTCTCGCTCTAGTATGTATGAACAGAAGATATGCAATATGGTTTGTGAATAGCACACGATTCATTCATGAAAGCCGTGTGCCGACCAAACCACGCGCGCGATCGGAGTCATGCGTTCTGATTGGCCAGAACCCAAACCCCACATATCATACGTCTGCACCATTGGATGCTCCCAGATCGAACGGCAATCCTCACCCCTTTCAATAGCACATGCAGTTGCGGTTGTGATTTTATTTATATGCACAAAATTCACGTTAAATTCAAAAAATGCCTTAAATATAGCAAACGATACCTGAAATGCCCCAGAAAATTAACCTTTGGTATAATGGTGATTGTGTACCATAGAAATTTTTATGAGGCCAAACGATGAAGCCATCGGCCACTGGAGTTTGAATTGACACGTCTCCTTTTGGAAACCATGATCCTTCTTGTGAGATGCTCCGGTTTCCAAGGAGCAATCATCAAAATTTGTACCAAACTTTACCAATTTTTTCCACGGGGTCATGAGAGCATGCCACGGGCACACACCGATTTTCATGATGTCCGGACTCCATCTGAATTTCCTGTAATTAAAATACCAACTAGGCGTACACCGATGGCCGCACCTCGCAGCTGAAATGCTTCAAACTTCTCCCTGCTTCTCGGACAATGGATGAAAACTCGCAAAGCGACACACAAATGATTTGTACACCTTCTTTGCTAATTAACACCCACATGTAGTTTTAGTAGGGTTTTGATTTTATATGCACTAAATTCAAGGTAAATGCAAAAAATGACTTAAATATAGCAGACGAGACCTGAAATGGGCCAGAAAATCAAACCTAGGGTATATCCATGATTGTTTACCATGAAAAACAATTCGAGGCGGAACGATGAAGTCACCGATGATTGGAGTCCGAAGTGTCGCGTCTCCTTTAGAAACTATGATCTTTCTTGTGAGATGCTCCGGTTTGGAAGGTGCGAGGATCAAAACTTGTGCCAAACTTTACAAAAAAATCCATGGGATCGTGAGAGCACGCCACGGTGACGCACCAATTTTCGTTATTTCCGGACTCTATATGCATTTCGTGTAATTAAAATACCAACAAGGCCTACGCCTCTAGCCGCACCCCACGGCCGAACTGTTTGAATTTTTTCCCGTTTCTCGGACAATGAATGAAAACTCGCAAAGCGACACACAAATGATCATGCTAACACCCACGTGTAGTTGCGACATGGTTATGCATGGTAAATGCGAAAGATGACTCAAATATAGCAAACGAGATCTCAAATGCACCAGAAAATCAAACCTTAGGGTACAATGGTGATTTCTTACCGTGGAAAAAAATTCGAGGCAAAACGATGAACTCATGTTTTCATTGAAATGAAAATATGTTGTTAGTTCATGTAAATGTTTTCAAATAGCACACGGTTCACTCACGAAAGTCGTGTGCCTACCAAACCGTGGCCGATGCCCCCATGCTGCATGCGCGATCTGAGTCGTGCATTCTCATTGGCCAGAACCCAAACCCCACGGCTCGTACGTCTACACCGTTGGGTGCTCCCAGATCGAACGGCAATCCTCATTCCTTTCATCAGCACATGCAGTTCCGACTAGAATTTGATTTATATGCCAAAATGCACGGTAAATGCCAAATATGGCTTAAGTATAGCACACAAGACCTGAAATGCGCTAGCAAATCAAACCTGTGGTATAATGGTGATTGCTTACCGTGGAAAAAAATTAGAGGCGAAACGATGAACTCACGTCTTCATTTCAAAATTAGCACATCTTCATTTCAAACGAAATTATGTTGTTTGTGCATACGAGCGCTTAGATGCAACCGTTTGCATAGGCCTTTCCATGTGGTGACCGGGGATCTTTTTCACCCTTTTCACCTAGGCCGCCAACACCCCCCATCGCCTGCCCGCGTCTCACTCAATAGTCCACCCAATCTCCAACACCAGCTCCCCCTTCCCCTAGATCCACAACAGAACCCTCTCCGGCGCCGGCGTGCTCAACCCGGCCGTGTGCCTGCTCTTTGGTGTCAACTCTACCTCCACTACCGTTCCCAACACACGGCTACCCGTGCCTTGCCGTCTTCATTTGGTCGCCAGCCACCCTCGAGCATATGGATCCTGTAACCCTCGCTTCTCCTATGGTCCTGTCAGGTTTGCACAAGAAACCGGTTAGTTACTGCTATCACTAGTACGTGATACGTCTCCAACGTATCTATAATTTTTATGGTTCCATGCTATTATATTATCTGTTTTGGATGTTTAATGGGCTTTATTATACACTTTTATATTATTTTTGGGACTAACCTATTAACCGAAGGCCCAGTGCAAATTGATGTTTTTTTGCCTATTTCAGTGTTTCGCAGAAAAGGAATATCAAACGGAGTCCAAACGGAATGAAACCTTCGAGAGAGTTATTTTTGGAACAAACGTGATCCAGGGGACTTGGGGTGGACGGAAAGAAAGAAGCGAGGAGGCCACGAGGCAGGGAGGCGCGCCTGCCCCCCTTGGCACGCCCCCACCCTCGTGGGCCCCTCGCAGCTCCACCGACCTACTTCTTCCTCCTATATATACCCATATACCCTAAAAATATCCAGGAGCACCACGAAACCCTATTTCCACCGCCGCAACCTTCTGTACCCATGAGATCCCATCTTGGGGCCTTTTCCGGCGCTCCGCCGGAGGGGGAATCGATCACGGAGGGCTTCTACATCAACACCATAGCCTCTCCGATGATGTGTGAGTAGTTTACCACAGACCTTCGGGTCCATAGTTATTAGCTAGATGTCTTCTTCACTCTCTTTGGATCTCAATACAAAGTTCTCCTCGATCTTCTTGGAGATCTATTCGATGTAACTCTTTTTGCGGTGTGTTTGTCGAGATCCGATGAATTGTGGGTTTATGATCAAGATTATCTATGAACAATATTTGAATCTTCTCTGAATTCTTTTATGTATGATTTAATATCTTTGCAAGTCTCTACGAATTATCAGTTTGGTTTGGCCTACTAGATTGATCTTTCTTGCAATGGGAGAAGTGCGTAGCTTTGGGTTCAATCTTGCGTTGCTCGATCCCAGTGACAGAAAGGGAAACGACGCGTATTGTATTGTTGCCATCGAGGATAAAAAGATGGGGTTTATACATATTGCTTGATTTTATCCCTCTACATCATGTCATCTTGCCTAATGTGTTACTCCGTTCTTATGAACTTAATACTCTAGATGCATGCTGGATAGCGGTCGATGTGTGGAGTAATAGTAGTAGATGCAGAATCATTTCGGTCTACTTGTCGCAGACGTGATGCCTATATACATGATCATGCCTAGATATTCTCATAACTATGCACTTTTCTATCAATTGCTCAACAGTAATTTGTTCACCCACCGTAATACTTATGCTATCTTGAGAGAAGCCACTAGTGAAACCTATGGCTTCCATCATATAAGTTTCCAATCTATTTTTACTTTGCAATCTTTACTTTCAATCTTTATCATAAAAAATACCAAAAATATTTATCTTATTATCTCTATCAGATCTTACTTTTGCAAGTGGCCGTGAAGGGATTGACAACCCCTTTATCGCGTTGGTTGCAAGGTTCTTATTTGTTTGTGTAGGTACGAGGTGACTTGTGTGTAGTCTCCTACAGGATTGATACCTTGGTTCACAAAAACTGAGGGAAATACTTACGCTACTTTGCTGCATCACCCTTTCCTCTTCAAGGGAAAAACCAACGCAAGCTCTAGAGGTAGCAGTATGCGTCGGTGCTATACAAACGGTTTTTAACCCCTTTCCGCGGCGGCATTTGGCACCATCGCCTAGTGAGTGACGGCGATAGGGGGGTCCTTCCCACACGACCCAGAAACCGTCGGGGATATGCCCTCCTGGCACACATGCTCGGCAAAATGAGGTCGTGTGCGACCGGCGAGTGCTCAAATACGGAAATACGTACAGCAGAGCTAAAAATACAATTATACAGGCGAATTTGTTTCTAGTCGCAAGTACATCCCACACAGTCAGTCCCCGCTAAACGTTTTCGTTCGTATGTACATCCCACACAGTCCCTCCACGAAAAACGTTTTCGTTCACAGGTACATCACACACAATTTTCCCCGTCAAATCGTTTGTGATAGCGTTGCCATTACACACGATATTAACAATTTTATCGTTTGCGTTATTGAATGCATCACACACCGTTTTTATGTGGTAAACGTTTGCGCAAGGTGGCCTAACACAAACAGTTTTCAAAAGAAGGTCATGTGTGATTGTTCGTTGATCCAACACGGTTTATTCATAGAAACTGTGTGCGTTGCCTGAGGTCATCGCCCACGGTATTTTCTGAATAACCGTTTGCAATAGAAAAAACCAATTAGCAGGCTAATTGCCCTAATATTAATAATCCATTCATTAATCTAATTGACATTCATATTAAGCACATAATATATTTCATTTCCATATTAAGGAAGCAGGATTTCATAATTGAAATACATCAGAGTACAACATGATATAGCTTCAGCACTCAGCTACCCCATTACACAACTGCACCAGCACCAAGTTTCACATGCAACATGTAGAACATTTTGAAATTAGCATCATAGACGGTATATAAACAGATGCATCTCATCCGGAAAACTGCTGAAGCGGAAGGCGAAAATTGAGCCTTCATTCATGTTGAAGGTCTTTGCAACTTTAGGCCAGTGCCTGTGGATAATTGATTGTTCGTCCTTCGTCCTCTTTAGGAACACTTCAATATTTAACCATGGGTGTTGTATCAAAACCTTCCTCGCCTCCTAACCATAGAGGTGGTTTGAGAGGTAATCATCAGTGAAATGCTTTGGAAAGGCCTGAAAACAAGGATGTGCATAAATATCTTCTCTATATTCAAAATGGGGCAAAGGAATAAAAAATGCAAGGTATAATAGTTAGTACCATCTTGTAGTGAACTGATGTCTTCTTCATTGTGCAGACAAAGATCTTGTTGTTTTTTGTCGCTAATTTCTTTATCCTAACAATCTTTTTGAGTGTCCTGACTTGATTGATATTCATGGACAACTCATTTCCCCATATGCAAAAAGGGTCGAAGAGTGGGTCAAAACCTCTGACGGCAGGACCTACATATGCAAGACCAAATTGTTAAAAACCTAAATATTAGAATGGTTCCTGCAGTTGCACAATAATGTGCTATTAGACAACGGACCATGCACGTGCTAACCTCGATTGTAAACCTCAGTGCTTCCCATTGTTTCCCTGCAACACATATAAGGTAGTTAGTCATCAGGTTAAGTAAGGGTTCGCATGTTATCAGTAAAATATGTTGATGAAAAATAAGCACATTGCAGATTCATCAGATTAATTCAAGCCACATGGAAACCCCATTTATCCAAACTAAGCATGATTAAGAACTAGGAAATATAACACTTGTATATGTCTCTCGTGTATTAAGTGCAGCCAAATTCGACTTATTCCTCACATGCACAACAATACAAAATTCTACCCATGACAATTGGACATTGCATTGAAGAATTGAACCAAGCAGTGAACTAAACACCACAACAAATGAACCAAACATTAATTGAGCAACACATTGCACAATATAACATACTCATAATAGAAGATCAGACAGTTAACCAAACCAAGCATGCTTAACAACTTGCAAATACAGCAATTGTATTTGTTTCTCATGTATTTACTACAGCCAAATTCAATTTATTCCTCACATGGTATACAATAACAGAATGCACCCACAACTATTGAACATCGCATTGCAGAATTGAACCAAACAGTTAACTAAACACCACAACACAAATGAACCAAATTAACGTTAACTGAGCACCACATTGCACAATGTATAACCAAACCAAGCATGCTTGACAACTTGGAAACATAGCAATTGTATTCGTTTCTCATGTATTTTGTAAAGACAAATTCGATTTATTTCTCACATGGAAGACAATACAAAATTGCTACATGAAGAATTGAACATCACATTTGCATAATTGAACCAAACAGTTAACTGAAGACGACAACTAATTAACAAAACAGTTAATAAGTGAGCACCACACTGCACGACATATAGAACATATACACTAGAGCAACAGATTGCATGGTAAAATTAGATAGCACAATTCACTAGAATTTGTAAAGGAAAGGCAGGAGCAGGACACGCAACGGGTAAGCCGAGCATGCTTAACCGGCGTAGCTAGCAAATGGCAAGGTGCTCCTCCAAGATCTGGGGGTCAGCACGAATGGCAGCCATCGCGACCTCATCCGTGCGTGCGGCCGCGATTTGCTTCTCCGCTGCCAAATGCTCCTTGAGATCCTGGCTATACTACGTGCACCATGGCTTAGGGCGGCGCTTAATTGGTGGAGGGGGAGGGGTCGGTGATTTGGGTGGAAGATGTCGCGCCGGCAGTCGGGGCATGTGGGATGTGGAAGGAGGAGGAGGATGGGGATCGGGTGTGGATTACCTGCCTGGATAGACGAGGCCGAGCAGCGTGAAGGAGGTTCGCCGACGAGGAGGCAGTGCTGCAAGCAAGGAGTGAAGGTTTCAACTTGGAAAGGGAGGCGGAAATAGGGGAAATGTGGCTTTTGGTAAGGGGAGGGGGCGGGGAGGTAGATATTTCCGCGAAAGCTGAAAATTTGGAATCGCTTCAGCGAAAAAATTGGCGCGCAAAGTCTCATCAGACACGGACCCTTATTCAGAACTGTGTATGATATGTGAACATCACAAACGAGTCAGATAGCTTAACCCGTGTGTGATGAGTTTGAACGTGAAAATTTTGGTTCGAATTTCCCTGGTTACAGTGGTCATCCATGTCATTGCATAATTTGGGTACACAAAGGAGACTACAGCACACCCCCACTTCTTAATCGAGCAAGTTCAACAATTAAACAGAGCTAGCTGACCTAAACATTACTCTAACAAATTAAAGACTTGCGCTCTTAATTAAACAAAACAAAGAGTACTACTATGGCTGGTGCTCGTCGATCTCTGTCGCCGCCTCCATGTCCAGCTCACGCCCGACGGTCTCCTGGGGAAGGGGCTCCATGGCATCCACCACACCATACTTGGCAAGCCTCCCTCCATCCGCGTCCACCATCTCTTTGGAAACGGCTACCACAAGCTGGGCATGGGCGGCCGCGATCTGGGCTTGGATGGGCTCCGTCGTCGCAAGGTATGCGGCGGAGGAACAAACGGCTGCTCGAACGCTCTCGGCGATTGCCAACTCTTCGGTCGTGGGTTGTCGACCGTTGTCAGAGAAGCTTCATTCGATTTGTGCGGTGACCGCCACGAGCTGGGCGTGGGCGGCCTCCATCAGGGCTAAGGCTGCCGCTGTGGAACGGACAATTGTTGTGCCGCTCTCTCCAGTTGTTATCCCCGAGGCAGAGGTTGCTGCCGCCACCTGAGAAGCAACAACGGCCATTTGGGCTGCCTTGGCTGCCCGGTCGCAGATTACGGCCGCGCTCATGCACCTTGTTAGCACGCGCATGATGGCTGCGGCCGTGCTCTCGCCGAAGTGGGCCACCGAAGTTGCCCTCACGACACGGGTCCACGTGCCCATCTTTCACCGGTGATGATTGAACAGTGAAATGATATTTGGGGAGCGAGCTAGTGTGCTAGAGACGCCGGCTGTGAACTGTAGCCGATGCACATTCTCGCGTAAGCCATAGGCGTACTATACACCGACAGTGCTCCAGGATATTTTGTGCTGCATCTGACACGGTTGGTGATAATAAACTATGTGGGATCTACTTGATTTGAATTACATAATGTTGGGGAACGTAGTAATTTCAAAAAAAAATCCTACGCACACGCAAGATCATGGTGATGCATAGCAACGAGAGGGGAGAGTGTTGTCTACGTACCCTCGTAGACCGTAAGCGGAAGCGTTATGACAACGTGGTTGATGTAGTCGTACATCTTCACGATCGATCGATCCTAGCACCGAAAGTACGGCACCTCCGCGATCTGCACACGTTCGGCTCGGTGACGTCCCACGAACTCACGATCCAGCAGAGTGTCGAGGGAGAGCTTCATCAGCATGACGACGTGATGACGGTGATGATGAAGCTACCGGCGCAGGGCTTCGCCTAAGCACTGCAACCATATGACCGAGGTGGATTATGGTGGAGGGGGGAACCGCACACGGCTAAGAGATCAATGATCAACTTGTGTGTCTATGGGGTGCCCCCTGGCCACGTATATAAAGGATGGAGGGAGGAGGAGGCCGGCCCTCATAGGGCGCGTCCAAAGTGTGGAGTCCTACTAGGACTCCCTAGTCCTAGTAGGATTCCACCTCCCACATGGAATAGGAAAAAGGGAAGTGAGAAGGAGAAGGAAGGGGGCGACCCCTTTCCCTAGTCCAATTGGGACCAGTCCATGGGGAAGGGGCGCGGCCACCCTTGAGGCCTTTCTCTCCTTTCCCGTATGGCCCATTAAGGCCTAATACGAATTCCCGTAACTCTCCGGTACTCCAAAAAAAATACCCGAATCACTCGGAACCTTCGATGTCCGAATATAGCCTTCCAATATATCGATCTTTACGTCTCGACCATTTCGAGACTCCTCGTCATGTCCCCGAACTCATTCGGGACTCCGAACAAACTTTGGTCATCAAATCACATAACTCATAATACAAATCGTCACAGAACGTTAAGCGTGCGGACCCTACGGGTTCGAGAACTATGTAGACATGACCGAGACTCATCTCCAGTCAATAATCAATAGCGGAACCTGGATGCTCATATTGGTTCCTACATATTCTACGAAGATCTTTATCGGTCAAACCGCATAACAACATACTGTCGGTGTACAAAAGTAGGGGCACACCTTTGTACCCCTTTACTTGTGCACGGGCAGTTAGAGCCACGCGCCACGGCCACACGTAGCAGGACAAAGGAGGGAAGCCGGACAGAAGCCAAAGCCCAACACAAGACGATCAAGGCAACGCCAAGGCCAAGAACACAAAGAAGCAGAGGGACGGAGCAGTTTCCCCCGGCAAGACCCTTGCCGGGGGCAGCCTCAGCAGCCCCGACAAGACCATTGCCGGGGCAGCACGCCCAAACACCAACAGAGCGAGCCGCCCTTGAGCCACAGGTTCCAACCCAACCGGCTATGATTGGGCCAGGGCTCGGGAGGCACCTCTTTGGTGGCATGCAGATCTTTGTCAAGACCATAGATATATGAGATCAAGATGAGGACCAGAGGACGGCGACCCTCGGCAGGATCCTTGCCGAGGAAAGCCACAAGACCCCCGGCGAGATCCTTGCCAGGGACGACTGTGCATCACGGCAAGACCCTTGCCGGGCCACCCGGCAAGACCCTTGCCAAGAACGCCAGCAGGGCCACCAGCAGGGCTGCACCAGCCAAGCTTCCACCACTGTTCGCATGCAGCTGCCAGCCCAACCAACTGGGCTGGCACCTGCGTGGAAACATGCAGCCCCCAGACCAGATCAGCAAGCACATGCGTGGCGCATGCAGATATTCGTGAAGACCCTACCGCCGTGCCACCTCAGCTGCTTGCCTGCCTACATGGCGCCGCATGCATCACTGGCCAGGGCGCGTGTCGAAGCGAGGGGGAGCGGCGATGGACGGGACGGGCCTCGCCCCCGTCCCCGATAAAGCTAGGGGACACCTAAGCAACGCATTAAATGCGTCTTGTCCTGTAATACGAGCGATAAGCTCATAGTACTGTATGCCTTTCCACCTACTGTATGCCACTGTGGCAGGCCCTTTCGACTATAAAAGGAGGCCCATGGCATACTGGAGAGGGATTCGGCTCTTTGGAACTACTCAGCCACCGTAGCTAGTTCGAGGGCTCAAGAACACTCAATACACCCACCAAATTAGGACTAGGGTTTTACGCATCCTCGCGGCCCGAACCTGGGTAAATGATCCTTGTGCTGATTACTAATCCTGCTCTTCTCACAACCCTGGGCCCCGGCAACCGTAGTAGGGATTCTTGTGATCCCATAGGTGTCGTTCCACACCGACACATACGTTGTTCCCTTTGTCATCGGTATGTTACTTGCCCGAGATTCGATCATCGGTATCTCAATACCTAGTTCAATCTCGTTACCGGAAAATCTCTTTACTCATTCCGTAATGCATCATTCTGCAACTAACTCATTAGTCACCTTGCTTGCGAGGCTTATAGTGATGTGCATTACCAAGAGGGCCCAGAGATACCTCTCCGACAATCGGAGTGACAAATCCTAATCTTGATCTGTGCCAACTCAACAAACACCATCGGAGACACCTGTAGAGCATCTTTATTCACCCAGTTACGTTGTGACGTTTGATAGCACACAAGGTGTTCCTCCGGTATTTGGGAGTTGCATAATCTCATAGTCT
This sequence comes from Triticum aestivum, assembly GCF_018294505.1. Classification (NCBI taxonomy): domain Eukaryota; kingdom Viridiplantae; phylum Streptophyta; class Magnoliopsida; order Poales; family Poaceae; genus Triticum; species Triticum aestivum. The sequence goes on from NC_057805.1 coordinate 164,384,179, forward strand.
GAGGAACATGTATAAGTCATGAAGAAAGCAGTAGCAATGAAACTATAACGATCGTAATGCTAAGCTAACGAATGGGTCTTGTCCATCACATCATTCTCCTAATGATGTGATCCCATTCATCAAATGACAACACATGTCTATGGTTAGGAAACATAACCATCTTTGATAAACGAACTAGTCAAGTAGAGGCATACTAGGGACACTTTGTTTTGTCTATGTATTCACACATGTACTAAGTTTCCGGTTAATACAATTCTAGCATGAATAATAAACATTTATCATGAAATAAGGAAATAAATAATAACTTTATTATTGACTCTAGGGCATATTTCCTTCAGTCTCCCACTTGCACTAGAGTCAATAATGTAGTTCACATCGCCATGTGATTTAACACCAATAGTTCACATCACCATGTGATTAACACCCATAGTTCACATCGCCATGTGACGAACACTCAGAGGGTTTACTAGAGTCAGTAATCTTATTTCACATCGCCATGTGATTAACACCCAAAGAGTACTAAGGTGTGATCATGTTTTGCTTGTGAGAGAAGTTTAGTCAACGGGTCTGCCAAATTCAGATCCGTATGTAATTTGCAAATTTCTATGTCTACAATGCTCTGCACGGAGCTACTTTAGCTAATTGCTCCCACTTTCAATATGTATCAGATTGTGACTTAGAGTCATCCAGATCGGTGTCAAAGCTTGCATCGACGTAACTCATTACGACGAACTCTTTATCACCTCCATAACCGAGAAATATTTCCTTAGTCCTCAAAGGATAATTTTGGCCGCAGTCCAGTGATCTACTCCTAGATCAAAAATTGTACTCCCTTGCCAAACTCAGGGCAGGGTATACAATAGGTCTGGTACACACCATGCCATACTTTACATAACCTATGCCTGGGACACAGGGAATGACTTCCATTCTCTCTCTATCTTCTGCTGTGGTCAGGCTTTGAGTCTTACTCAAGTTCACACCATACAACACAGATAAGAACTCTTTCTTTGACTGTTCCATTTTGAACTACTTCAAAAACTTGTCAAGGTATGTACTCATTGAAAAAAAACTTATCAAGCATCTTGATCTATCTCTATAGATCTTGATGCTCAATATGTAAGAAGATTCACCGAGGTCTTTCTTTTAAAAACTCCTTTCAAACACTCCTTTGTGCTTTCTAGAAAATTCTACATCATTTCCGATACAATATGTCATTCACATATACTTATCAGAAAGGTTGTAGTGCTCCCACTCACTTTCTTGTAAATACAGCTTCACCGCAAGTCTGTATAAAACTATATGCTTTGATCAAAGCGTATATTCCAACTCCGAGATGCTTGCACCGGTCTATAGATGGATCGCTGGAGCTTGCATAATTTGTTAGCACCTTTAGGATTGACAAAACCTTCTGGTCGCATCATATACAACTCTTCTTTAATAAATCCATTAAGGAATGCAGTTTTGTTTATCCATTTGCCAGATTTTATAAAATGCGGCAATTGCTAACATGATTCGGACAGACTTAAGCATCGCTACGAGTGAGAAAAACTCATTGTAGTCAACACCTTGAACTTGTCGAAAACCTTTCGCGACAAGTCGAGCTCTGTAGATAGTAACACTACCATCAGCGTCCTTCTTCCTCTTGAAGATCCATTTATTCTCAATGGCTTGCCAATCATCGGGAAATTCCACCAAAGTCCATACTTTGTTTTCATACATGGATCCCATCTCAGATTTCATGGCCTCAAGCCATTTCGCAGAATCTGGGCTCATCATCGCTTCCTCATAGTTCGTAGGTTCGTCATGGTCAAGTAACATGACCTCCAGAACAGGATTACCGTATCACTCTGGTGCGGATCTTACTCTGGTTGACCTACGAGGTTTGGTAGTAACTTGATCTGAAGTTACATGATCATCATCATTAGCCTCCTCACTAATTGGTGTAGGAGTCACAGGAATAGATTTCTGTGATGAACTACTTTCCAATAAGGAAATAGGTATAGTTATTACCGTATCACTCTGGTGCGGATCTTACTCTGGTTGACCTACGAGGTTCGGTAGTAACTTGATCTGAAGTTACATGATCATCATCATTAGCTTCCTCACTAATTGGTGTAGGAGTCACAGGAACAGATTTCTGTGATGAACTACTTTCCAATAAGGAAATAGGTATAGTTACCTCATCAAGTTCTACTTTCCTCCCACTCACTTCTTTCGAGAGAAACTCCTTCTCTAGAAAGAATCCATTCTTAGCAACAAAGATCTTGCCTTCGGATCTGTGATAGAAGGTGTACCCAACATTTTCTTTTGGGTATCCTATGAAGACGCAGTTCTCCGATTTGGGTTCAAGCTTATCAAGTTGAAACTTTTTCACATAAGCTTCGCAACCCCAAACTTTAAGAAACGACAGCTTAGGTTTCTTGCTAAACCACAGTTCATACGGTGTCGTCTCAACGGATTTAGATGGTGCCCTTTTTAACGTGAATGCAGTTGTCTCTAATGCATAACCCCAAAACGATAGTGGTAAATCAGTAAGAAACATCATAGATTGCACTATATCCAATAAAGTATGGTTATGACGTTCGGACACACCATTATGCTGTGGTGTTCCAGGTGGCACGAATTTCTGAAACTATTCCATATTTTTTTAATTGAAGACCAAACTCGTGACTCAAATATTCGTCTTCGCGATCAGATCGTAGAAACTTTATTTTTCTTGTCATGATGATTTTCCACTTCACTCTGAAATTCTTTGAACTTTTCAAATGTTTCAGACTTATGTTGCATCAAGTAGATATGCCCATATCTGCTCAAATCATCTGTGAAGGTCAGAAAATAACGATACCCGCCGCGAGCCTCAACACTCATTGGACCGCATACATCAGTATGTATTATTTCCAATAAGTCAGTTGCTCACTCCATTGTTCCGGAGAACGGAGTCTTAGTCATCTTGCCCATGAGGCATGGTTCGCAAGCATCAAGTGATTCATAATCAAGTGATTCAAAAAGCCCATCAGCATGGAGTTTCTTCATGCGCTTTACACCAATATGACCTAAACGGCATTGCCACAAATAAGTTGCACTATCATTATTAACTTTGCATCTTTTGGCTTCAATATTATGAATATGTGTATCAGTACGATCGAGATTCAATAAACCATTTATATTGAGTGTATGACCATAGAAGGTTTTATTCATGTAAATAGAACAACAATTATTCTTTGACATAAATGAATAACCGTATTGAAATAAACATGATCCAATCATATTCATGCTCAACGCAAACACCAAATAACATTTATTTTAGGTTCAACACTAATCCCGAAGTTAAAGGGAGTGTGCGATGGTGATCTTATCAACCTTGGAATCATTTCCAACACACATCGTCACCTCGCCCTTAACCAGTCTCTGTTTATTTTCCAACTCCCGTTTCGAGTTACTACTCTTAGCAACTGAATTAGTATAAAATACCGAGGGGTTTTGACAACGAGCTGCGAGTCACCCCCGACGATGAGCTTCTTAACCCCCGAGGTCTGCCGCGATCTTGAGACCGGCAAGCAATCCCTCGTACTCAGCAGTGTTGTTGGTGGACATCTCCATGGGGAAGTGCATCTGGATCACGTACTTGAGGTGTTCTCCGGTGGGTGCGACGAGCAGCACACCGGCACCGGCGCCTTGCAGCGTGAAAGCCCCATCAAAGTACATGATCCAGTCCCGGTCTGCTTCCTTGCCGGGGAGAGTGGTCTCCTGGATTTCTTCGTCAGGCGTCGAGGTCCATTCTGCGATGAACTCCGCCAAGACTCTACTCTGAATTGTCGAGGTACTTTCAAATCTTAAACCGAAGCTTGACAGCTCCAAGGCCCATTCCACAATCCTTCCGGTTGCGTCTGGGTTGTGCAGTATCCGTTGCAACGGGAGGCGGGTGACGACAGTGGTCTCGTGGGCTTGGAAGTAGTGACGCAGCTTCCTCGAGGCCATAAGGAGGCCGAAGAGCAATTTTTGCACGCCGGAATACCTCGACCTAGCCCCCTGCAAGAGGGAGCTGACAAACTAAACCGGGTGCTGCATCATCTTCTTCTTCGGCACCACCTCACTCGACTGCGCGGGTACTGCCTTGGTGGCATCAGACTCTGCCGAGGGCCACGCCTCGTCAGCACCAGGCCCTGCCGGGGGAATCTTTGGCTTGCCATCCGCTGGTTCTGCCGCCATTGCTGCCTCCTCGTCGACCTCCCTCTGTGCCACCAGTGCGGCGCTGACCACTTGATTCATCTCCGCCAGATACAGCAGCAACGTCTCTTGTGGTTTAGGCGCAACCAGTATTGGCGTGGAGGAAAGGTATTTCTTCAGATCCTGCAGTGCTGCCTCGGCTTCTGGGGTCCACTCTATTTGGCCTGCCTTCTTCAAGATTTTGAAGAAGGGAAGGGCGCGCTCGGCGGACTTGGAGATGAATCGGCTCATGGCGGCAACGCAGCCGGTGAGCCGACGCACATCCTTGATCCGCTTGGGTGCCTCGATCTACTCAATAGCCTTGATCTTGTCTGGGTTTGCCTCGATCCCGCGCTGTGACACAAAGAACCCGAGAAGCTTGCCGGACGGAACGCCGAAGACACACTTCTCAGGGTTTAGCTTGAGGTTGATCTTGCGCAGGTTAGCAAATGTCTCTTCCAGATCTTGCACAAGAGTTGGCCCGTCCTTGGTTTTGACCACTATGTCATCCATGTAGGCCTCCATATTTCTATGGAGCTGAGGTTCAAAACCAATTTGGACTGCTCTTGCGAACGTTGAGCCAGCACTCTTCAACCCGAAAGGCATCCGTAAAAAGCAATACGTACCACATGAGGTGATGAATGATGTCTTCTCTTCATCCTCTTTCGTCATGAAGATCTGGTGGTAGCCTGAGTAGGCGTCGAGGAATGATAGCAGATCGCACCCGGCCGTGGAGTCAACAATCTGGTCGATGCGCAGCAACGGGAAGGGGTCCTTAGGGCAAGCCTTATTGATATCTGTGTAATCAATACACAGTCTCCACTTCCCATTCGCCTTGCGCACCACTACCGGATTGGCCAACCACATCGGGTGGAGCACTCCTCTCACCAAACCTTCCGCTTCCAACTTCCTGATCCCCTCTGTGATGAACTCCTGCCTCTCCAGAGCCTGCTTTTTGACCTTCTGCTTGACGGGCCGCGCGTGAGGCCAGACAGCTAGGTGGTGCTCAATCACCTCCCTGGGAACACCGGGGATGTCAGATGCTTGCCATGCAAACACGTCGACATTCGCCCGCAGGAAGGTGTCGAGCGCGCCTTCCTATTTGCTGTCGAGGGTGGAGCCTATGGTGAAGGCCCCTCCCGTGCCATCCTCCTTGACGGGCACCTTCTTGGTCTGCGGTGGCTCGGCCCTGGGTCTCTTGCTCTTGTCGGTAGAGCTCTCTGGCACGTCCTCGATGGTAGCACAACACTCCGAGGAGGTGCGCTTGCTGGAGTGGGTGCGAGAGGTCTTGCCGGGCTTCTTCTTCCCTCCCGGGGCTTCAGCGGCAGGAGCAGGTGCCTTGACGGCAGCCGCTGCAACTGCTTCCCGGTAGAGCTGGTCGGTGCAGATCAGCGCGTCCTTCTTGTCGGAGGGGACGGAGATGATGGTCAACGGCCCAGGCATCTTTAGCATGTTGTAGGCGTAGTGTGACACCGCCATGAACTTGGCTAGTGCTGGGCGGCCGAGGATCCCATTGTAGGGCAAGGGGATCTCGGCTACGTCAAAGATGATCCTCTCCGTCCTGTAGTTCAACTCTCCTCCAAACGTCATGGGCAGTGTGACCTTTCCCTTCGGCTGGCTCCTCCCCAGATTGACCCCTTGAAACGTGCTCGTTTCCTCGAGGTCTCCATCAGGGATTTGCAACTTTTTGATCACGACAAGCGAGATTAGGTTCAGGCTGGCCCCGCCGTCAACCAACATCTTGTTCACTCTGAGGTTGTGTATTGTTGGTGAGACCAACAATGGCAAACACCCGACCGCGGTAGTGCGGTCAGGGTGGTCCTCGGCGTCAAAGATGAGGGGCGTGCTGGACCACTTCAGCGGCTTCTGAGCGTCGAACGACGGCTCTGCTGCTGTAATCTCACGCGCCCACTGCTTGAGCTGGCGATGAGAGGTATGCAGCAAGGCGCCGCCATCGACGCACATGGCCTCCGTAGCCTTCTGGAACCCTTGCTCACCAGACTCGTCGTCCTCGTCGTGATCATCGTCTTCTTGTTTCTTGTCGCGGCCCCGGGCGGGCCTCTCTTGCCGGTTGTCCTTGCCGGGGCGGCCTCCTTGGCTGCCACGCTTCTTGCCGGACCCCTCCGCACTGTCCTGGTCCTTCTCCTTGTCCCGCCTCTCGTACTCAGCCTTTTGCTTCTCAGCAAGCAGCTCGACTTGCTGGCAGTTCTGGAGGTCGTGGCCCTTGGTGCGGTGGATCTTGCAGTATTGCTTGCCGAAGCTTCCTGGCTTGTCGGTAGCCGCCAAGGCCCGGCAGGCGGCGCACCCGGCAATATCCTTGCCGTGGGCGTCTGCCTTGACCTTCTTGCCGGCACCGCTGTTGTCAGATCCCTCAACGGCAAGCACGCCCTTGCCTTTGCGTTTCCTGTTGCGACGCCGGCCCTTCTTCGTCAGGGTAAAGGCGTCTTCATCGGTGGAGTCGGTTTCCGCGCCGGCGTCTTCGCCGGGGTACTTCCTTCCCTCTTCAGCCCGGGCGCACCTATCGGCCAGAACGTAGAGCTCGGCCACATCCTCAACTTTGGTCATCGCCAGCTCTTCGTGCATCTTGCGATTGCGCACGTTCTGGTGGAACGTGCTAATCACAGCGGCGGGATGAACATCGGGGATGTTGTACTGCACCCGGCTGAATCTCTGGATGTACTTGCGCAGGGTCTCCCCTTTCTTCTGGAGAATGATATGCAGATCACTGGCCTGGCCATGAGCTTGGTGGCCTCCCGTGAAGGCGCCAACGAACTCATGGCACAGATCCGACCAGGAAGAAATGGAATCCGCCGGCAAGTGCATCAACCAAGACATCACATTGGGCTTCAGCGCCAGCGGGAAATAGTTGGCAAGCACCTTGTCGTCACGAGCTCCAGCAGCCTGCATCACGATGGTGTAGATGCTGAGGAACTCGGACGGATGGGTCTTGTCGGTGTACTTCTCGCCGACTTCGGGTTTGAACGTGCGGTGGGACGGCCACTGGAACTGCCGCAGCTCACGGGTAAAGGCCGGGCAGCCCACCTCGTAAGGTAGGCCGCCGGAGCCCCCCGGTACCGGGTGGTCCATAGCGGGTCCCGCCCGCTTGTCCGACTGGCGGCGCGTTTCGCGCCGGCGCTCGACTGTGGTTCGAGCGTCTTCGTGACCTCGTTCCCGAAGGACCTGGCGCTGGTCGCGGAGGGTCCGCGGGTCGGACGACGCTATGGAGATGTTATCGCAAGCGTCGTCACGACGGGCCGACGCCCGCGGCGGCTGGCGAGGAGGAGGAGAGTGCACCGTGGCCGCAGCTCCCCCGGTCCTCCCAGCGCCAGCATGTGGTGGCTCGGTGGAGCGTCGACCCGAGGGCCCCGCCGGTCGCGGATCGTCTTTGTTTGCGACGGCGATGAGGCATCGGATGGTGGCCCTCCACTCATCGAGCTTCTCCGCAGCAGGAGGGAAGTCGAGGAGCAGCTGCGCGCGCGCGCCAAAGCTTCCGCTGGCGTGGGCGGCGGTGACAGCTGCGTGGATCACGGCGCGCGTCGACTTCTAACTACGTTAGAAGGAGCTCCGTTACGACCCAGCGGCTGCGTGCCATTTTCGCCAGCGCTTCGGCGAGCGTGCTGAACCCCTTCATCTTGCGGATGACGCACAGGGCTCTTCTCACGGTGGTGCCCAGGGTCACCGACGTGGTGACGCTGCTCGGCGCGCGCACCATGGGAAGAGCGCGCGATGGTCGCCGGTGTGGGCGTCCCGGAGGTCGCTGCGCTGCCAAGGGTGGCACAGCAACACTCCTGGAGGGCCCCGCGCCGCCTGCGGGGGGCCCAGCTCCGTCTTTGGATCCGGCGATGTGTAGCTGGCCATCTGGCGCGCGAACGACGCCGCTCGCCAGCCTCCGACTGCCTGGGCGATGCTGGTGCACGCGGGCTGCGGCCCGGGCCCTGTCTGCGACCGGTCCGCTGCTCGTCCGCACCGGCACGGACCGTTCGGCTCCCAACGAGCCGATCGTCGTGGCCGTCTTCTTCTTAGGAGCCATGGCGATGAAGAACTGCTTGGCTAACTACCAGACCAGATTCTCACAATTGCGCCCCCTACCTGGTGCGCCAAAGATGTTGGTGTGGAACGACACCTATGGGATCACAAGAATCCCTACTACGGTTGCCGGGGCGCAGGGTTGCGAGGAGAGCAGGGCTAGTAGACAGCACAAGGATTGTTTACCCAGGTTCGGGCCGCGAGGATGCGTAAAACCCTAGTCCTGCTTTGGTGGGTGTATTTCTGAGAGTTCTTGAGCTCTCGAACTAGCTGTGGTCAGTGCGTGGTTCGAAAGAACCGAATCCTTCTCCAGTATCCTATGGGCCTTCTTTTATAGTTGGAAGGGGCTGCCACAATGACACACAGGAGGTGGAAAGGCGTACAGTGCTCTGAGCTTATCTGTAACGCCCACGATGCGGCTATATCTCCCACGTGTCGAGGCACGACTTAGAGGCATAACCGCATTGTGGTTTTGTCGCAAAAAGGGTCATCTTCACACAATCCCATGTAATGAACAAGAATGGGATAACGAGAGTTGGCTTACAATCGCCACTTCACACAATACATAATAAATTCATACATCATCCAAAATCCACACATAGACCGACTATGGTCAAATCCAAATGAAAATAAGATAACCCCAAATGCTAGATCTCCGATCGTCCCAACTGGGCTCCACTACTGATCATCAGGAAAAGAAACATAGTAACGACCACATTCCTCGTCGAACTCCCACTTGAGCTCGGTTGCGTCATCTGCACTGGTCTCGTCGGCACCTGCAACTATTTTGGTAGAATCTGTGAGTCACGAGGACTCAGCAATCTCACACCCGTGAGATCAAGACTATTTAAGCTTATAGGACAGGATGGTGTAATGAGGTGGAGCTGCAGCAAGCACTAAGCATATATGGTGGCTAACATACGCAAATGAGAGCGAGAAGAGAAGCAACACAACGGTCGCGAAGCTAGAAATGATCAAGAAGTGATCCTGAAACTACTTACGTTCCTGCATAACTCCAACCGTGTTCACTTCCCGGACTCCGCCGAGAAGAGACCATCACGGCTACACACACGGTTGATGTATTTTAATTAAGTCAAGTGACAAGTTCTCTACAACCGGACATTAACAAATTCCTGCCTCATAACCGCGGGCACGGCTTTCGAAAGATAATACCCTGCAGGGGTGTCCCAACTTAGCCCATTATAAGCTCTCACGGTCAATGAAGGATAAACCTTCTCCCGGGAAGACCCGATCAGTCTCGGAATCCTGGTTTACAAGACATTTCGACAATGGTAAAACAAGACCAGCAAAGCCGCCCGAATGTGCCGACAAATCCCGATAGGAGCTGCACATATCTCGTTCTCAGGGCACACCGGATTGTCCAAGCTTCCGATAGGCGAGCCCAGAGTTGCCCCTGGTGGCCACCGGCGACTGACAGGTTGGACCAATACTCAGAGTAGCACTGGCCCGGGGGTTTAAATAAAGATGACCCTCGGGCTCGCGAAAACCCGAGGGAAAAAGGCTTAGGTGGCAAATGGTAAAACCAAAGTTGGGCCTTGCTGGAGGAGTTTTATTCAAGGCGAATTGTCAAGGGGGTCCCATAAATCACCCAACCGCGTAAGGAACGCAAACTCAAGGAACATAATACCGGTATGACGGAAACTAGGGCGGCAAGAGTGGAACAAAACACCAGGCATAAGGCCGAGCCTTCCACCCTTTACCAAATATATAGATGCATTAATTAAATAAGAGATATTGTGATATTCCAAAAAAAATATCCATGTTCCAACATGGAACCAACTTCAACTTCACCTGCATCTAGCAACGCTATAAGAAGGGCTGAGCAAAAGCGGTAACTTAGCCAAACAACGGTTTGCTAGGAAAGGATGGTTAGAGGCTTGACATGGCAATATGGGAGGCATGATATAGCAAGTGGTAGGTAGCATAGCATGGCAATAGAACGAACAACTAGCAAAGCAAAGATAGAAGTGATTTCGAGGGTATGGTCATCTTGCCTGCAAGGTTCTCAGAGTTGTCGAAAGCTTGATCCTCGTAAGCGTACTCAGCAGGTTCCTCGATCATGAACTCGTCTCCCGGCTCTACCCACAGCAAGAATACAATCAATGGAACCACAATAAATCACGGAAAATGCACAAGCAACATGATGCAAAACATGCATGATATGCGAGATATGATATGTGATGCATATGCGTGCTACGGAAGAAAAAAGGATGAACATGGCAGTAACTTGGCAAACCAAGTATGCCACTGGAACGATGAGATGATTTTGGTCGAAATCGATATAAAGATCACCGGAAACGGATGCACGGTTTGCAAATGGCAAGCAAAACAAGAATGACACGATTCTGCGATTAACAGCATGATAGCACTTAGAATACATGAAGTAACTATGCTACAACACCCCAACATAGCAACAACGCATATGGAAGTAATCTACAGGAGATGCTTGACAAGATGAACACTGATCTACAGCTAGATCATACAATAACAGGTTCAAACAAGCATGGCAAAAGTGCAAAAAATATCAGTTTCACAGACTTGGTGAAATTACTGGACATGGCTGAAACAGTATCAGGTAGCAATGTTCAGAGCAAGGAAAACACATGCTACAGGAACTTAACATAGGAAAACTAGGCATGGAATGAATCTACTAAATGCAGAAAACAAAAGTCCCTTACTGACCATGAGCCAAAAAGGATCAGAAGATATGATGGCACCCATGTAAACATAGCAAGTTTCGTTAACGGGTTTCAGACTTAGCAGAAAACAGAGCATGGCAATAAACAGAATTATGAAGGCATCTTGGTGAGCTTGATTCACTCATCACAAGGCAATTCATGAAAAAACAAGCATACCTACAACAATATGGCATGTTTATGAAGCTAACCATGGCAAGAGAATGTTTATAGCATGTATGGATCAACTACAACAACCTTGACAAAATTGAATATCATGTTAACATTCTGCCAGAAATATTTTATAGCAAAAGTAGAGCATGATTAAGACATGCTATGGCACTCCATAATTGCAAAAAGGGGTATGGATGGATAGAGCACAACTATATCTACAAAACATCCTTCGTGGACATGCCCAAAAGAAGCATGGATCTCTCTGTAGCCACATGGATACATGGCAATAAAATAACAGCAGTCACAGACTTAGCAAAATTCTAAGTCCCTGAAAACAGAAACATCACGAAGCCTAGTTTGCATGCTTCTGCTAGTTACCACATAGATCACAAAAATACATGGCATACACCTCTATAAAGATGGCATGGCATAGATCAAAACACCTGTAGAGCTCATGCTCATAAGATGCATACATCATTTGCAACAAAAATAACAAATCACCAAGTTCTAATAAATAACAGCAGTAAACATCACATAGCACTCTTGCATCAGAGATTTGGGCATCAATATGGACTCAAACGAGCATGGCACAATGGAACAAAATGAAGAGCATCTCGTAATGAACATTTCTATATATTACACGCACGAAACGGAGCAGTATGCACGGAGTTATAATGCGATGAACATTGCTACTTATTGCAAATATATCGGGACTTGGAGAAAATCGGAGAGAGGGGAAAGTCAACCTAGCCCGATCCAGATCTCGATCTGGCGCGGCTCGGGCGCGCGGCTACTCGCCGGAGACGGAGGAGACAGCGGCGGCCGGAGTTGGAGAGGAGGGAGAGGAGCTCGGGGAAGACGCGGGGCACGGCGGAGGAGGCCGGAGAGGGGCACTGGAGCGGCGGGCGTCGGGCGTCGGACGCGCTCGGGCGCGGGCGGCGCCGGCGTTCGCCGGAGGCGACGACGGGGCGGCGAGGTCGGCGACCGGGCGGCGGCCGGAGGACGAGGACGGAGCGGCGGCGTCAGGCGGAGGCCGGGCTCGGGGGGGCCCGATCCGGGCCTCGGCGGGCCTGCCGTCGGCGGGCGGCGGCGCTGCCACGTGGCGGTTCCCGGTTGGTCGGGCGCGGCGGCGGGATTCGTCCGGCGCCGGGCGGACGTGTCCGGCGCGCGGAGGGAGCGGAGACTAGGGTTTGGACCCGGGATTTCGGAGGGGGAGGTGTTTATATAGATAGAAGGAGCTAGGAGAATCCAAATGGAGCATGGTTTTTGCCCACACGATCGTGATCAAACGACCAAGAGCATGGAGGGGACTTAGAGGGGTTAATGGGCTGTTTGGAGGGGGGGTTTTGCTGCAACACACAAAAGCCCTTTGCGGTTACCCGGTTAACCGTTGGAGTATCAAACAACCTCCAAATGGAACAAAACTTGACAGGTGGTCTACCGGTGGTATACCAAGGCCACTTGGCAAACCTCGGTCCATTCCGAGAACGTTTAACACCCGCTCATGAAAAGAAACAAGAGGGGTGCACCGGTGCATGTGGGAGTGCCGGATTGCAAAACGGACAACGAGGAAAATGCTCGGACGCATGAGACGAACACGTATGCAAATGAGATTTGCATGATGACATGATATGAGATGCATGACATGAACAAAATGCAAAACGAAAAACAAAACCCGACCACGGAGGGAATATCATAACACATAGCCGAAAATGGCAAGAGTTGGAGTTACAAATATGGAAAGTTACATCCGGGGTGTTACATTATTGCTTTATTGGGGACGGGGGCGAGGCCTGGCGGTGGCCCCACTGGCGTCCTTGGCGAGGGCCTTGCCGGGTGGCCCGGCAAGGGTCTTGCCGTGGCGCGTTGTCGTCCCCGGCAAGGATCTTGCCGGGGGTCTGGTGGCCTTCCTCGGCAAGGATCTTGCCGAGGATCGTCGTCTTATAATCCTCGTCTGATCTTGAATATGTCTTCACAAAGATCTGCATGCCACCACAGAGGTGCCTTCCCGAGCCCTGGCCCCATGTTGATGACGGTGTTGGGGGCCGTGGGCTCAAGGGTGGCTCGCTCTGTTGGTGTGGGGCGAGCTATCCCGGCAAGGGTCTTGCCGGGGCCGCTGAGGCCGCCCGGCAAGGGTCTTGCCGGGGGAACCTGCTTCATCCTTCTGCTCTTTGTGGTCTTGGCCTTGGCGTTGCTTTGATTGTCTTGGGCTTCGGTCTTACCTTGGCTCACCTCCCCTGCTCTGCGTGGTGCGGTCATGGGCATGGCTCCGACTGCCCGTGCACAGGTCAAGGGGTACAAAAGCGTGCCCCTATTTTTGTACACCGACATACATCAACACCATAGCCTCTCCAATGAAGCATGAGTAGTTTACCACAGACCTTCGGGTCCATAGTTATTAGCTAGATGGCTTCTTCTCTCTCTTTGATTCTCAATACAAAGTTCTCCTCAATGTTCTTGGAGATCTATTCGATGTAATACTCTTTTGTGGTGTGTTTGGCGAGATCCGATGAATTGTGGATTTATGAACTTGATTATCTATGAATATTATTTGGTTCTTCTCTGAATTCTTATATGCATGATTTGATATCTTTGCAAGTCTCTTCGAATTATCGGTTTAGTTTGGCCTACTAGATTGATCTTTCTTGCAATGGGAGAAGTGCTTAGATTTGGGTTCAATCTTGCGGTGTCCTTTCCCAGTGATAGTAGGGGCAGCAAGGCAAGTATTGTATTGTTGGCATCGAGGATAAATATACGGGGGTTATATCATATTGCTTGAGTTTATCCCTCTACATCATGTCATCTTGCTTAATGCGTTACTCTGTTCTTATGAACTTAATACTCTAGATGCATGCTGGATAGCGGTCGATGTGTGGAGTAATAGTACTAGATGCAGAATCGTTTTGATCTACTTGACACGGTCGTGATGCCTATATTCATGATCATTGCCTTAGATATCTTCATAACTATGCGCTTTTTTATCAATTGCTTGGCAGTAATTTGTTCACCCACCGTAATACATGCTATCTTGAGAGAAGCCACTAGTGAAACCTATGGCCCCCGGGTCTCTTTCTTATTATATTGCATCTCTTTTATTTACATCGCATCTCGTTTACTATTTTGCAATCTTTACCTTCCAATCTATACAACAAAAATACCAAAAATATTTACTTTACTATCTTTATTAGATCTCACTTTTGCGAGTGACCGTGAAGGGATTGACAACCCCTTTATCGCGTTGGTTGCAATGTTCTTCATTGTTTGTGCAGGTACTAGGTGACTTGTGCGTTGTCTCCTACTGGATTGATACCTTGGTTCTCAAAAACTGAGGGAAATACTTACGCTACTTTGCTGCATCACCCTTTTCTCTTCAAGGGAAAACCAACGCATGCTCAAGAGGTTGCAGTGCCGCGGAACACCCACCACACGCTCTGCCGCCGCTGCCCGTCAGCAGCTGTTGTCGGCTGCCGTTGCCACCACACCACCGTCGAAAGCCTGGGCCATCGCCCGCTCCGCCTCCGCGGCACGAAGGCGGGAGGTGGCCATCATGGCTGCCACCCCAGTGCCGGCCATCACCCGCTCCACCACCGCGGCCCGAAGGCGGGAGGTGGCCGTCGTGGCCGCCACCCCAATATCGGCCGCCGTGGCCGCCACCCTAATATCGGCCGCCGTGGCTGCCAACACACTATCAACCGCCGGGATCATCACCCGCTCCGCCACCGCCGCCCGAAGGAGGGAGGCGGAGGTGGAAGCCCGCACGTGCGTCAGCGACCTTGCGCGCTACATCGAGTTCCTGCGGGAGGAGGAGGAGCGCCTCGTTGAGCACACAAAGAGCCTTACCGCAGCCGTGGCCGTAGCACACGCCGACGCAAAGGCGAGGAATCAGGAGATCTACGAGCAGTCCAGGCGCTTCGAGAGGGATCGTCTGGAGCGGCAATGGGCGTTCGAGCCGGCGAGCGTCGCTGAACGTGCAGCAGCGGCAGGCACCGTATTGCATTTGTCCAGCTCGTCGGTAGGCTCCTCCTCCTCCTCTGCCTCTTACTGAGCGCGCTCGGTAGAGGAGAGGCTACCGGAAGTAGCACAAAGCCCCTCCGCAGTAGTATTAGTATTTAGGGGCTATTTTGTTCAGTTCATCTGACTATATATGTGTGGTGGAACTGTATAACGTACTTAAAATTAGCTAGTATATATATAGTTGAACTAGGTATTTCAATACGTGGTTGGCAACAATTGGGGAAAAGTTTGGTCGGTTCAGCTGTCGAGTTGAACTGTTTGTATAAATTAAGAACGACTGCTTAATCTATGAATGAAATCTATGCTTAATTACTGAATTTTAGTTGTAAAAATTAGATAGTGCTAGTGATTTTTAGCTGCATATTTTGACAAATCGCAGTGTTACAAGGATTGAAAAATGGCAATGTTAGTACATCAACAAATGTCAATCTTTCTAGTTTGACAAATGGCAACATACCCAATATGACAGATGCAAATCTTACGGAATTGTTTGTACATGGTTGCACACGGGTCATCCAAAACAACCGTTTGCGATCAAGGGATGCACAAATCCTGCACTGTGAATTTTCCCTCGACTTAAGGGGGAAGACCATAGCTCTCACTTTGCATACGGGTGTTCTATCTAAAACGTTTGCGATCAAGAGCTATAGAAATCCTGCTCAACACATTTTCTCTTGGCTTCCTGTGGAAGCTGTCGGTTTGCATACGGGTGTTCTAACTAAAACGTTTGCAATCAAGAGCTGCACAAATCCTGCTAGGCACATTTTCCCTTGGCTTCCTGGTGAAGTTGTCGGTTTTTCATACGGGTGTTCTAACTAAAACATTTGTGATGAGTGTTTTATATTTAAAAACCGTATTAAACTGCGGCTTGGGCGCCATTAATGGAGAGGACGTGAGCAAGGCGGGCGGCCATGGAAGTCAAAGGGCTCGCTTCCCGGTGAGCCTGCGCGGTGTACAGCTCGGACACTTCCCGGTGAGCCTCCGCATTGGAGTACAGCTCGCACGCCTCCCATTTAGTCAAGCACTCAAGCACCTGTCCGCACGGCACCTCCTAGCCATTAAAAGAGTGAGGCGTGGCGTCACGTGAATGGTTAGCAGAACACACACAATTTGGATTATACAAAACGTTTGAGATGTTACAATGGCAGCTATTTGTTTCAAAATGCCTTTGTTGGATGTTATTCGAGTGCGCCTTCTCTCAAACGGACACGAAAAATACCACAGCATGTCGGGTACCATTCCATTATAGCATGCCAAGTTTCATGAATTTCAGACGAGTTTTGGATTTACTAGAATTAAAAAAAAATATCCCAACGTTTTGCCGGCAATCAACAGTGCCCCGGTGTTTGAAATTCATTCCCATTTCTTGCATGGGACCTAAGCATGCACCGAAGGACACATATTTGATTTTCAACCAATTTATATGCACTGGAGCATGTGCATGTAGTTAAAATTTGAATTATGCACATAAAATGCCTAGAGAACCCAATTAATGTATAAAAATGTCCAAACGAACCCCTAAAAAATTCCAAAATTAAACACAACATTCCTGTTGTTCTATATTGACACTAGAAAAAATTTGAAAGTAAAAAGAGGCAACGGATATCGTTTCGTCCCCAAAGATGGCAAGTTCCCTACCGAAACCATCACGCTTGTTGTGAGAAGCTCTGGTTTGTGAGAAGCTTATATCCAAACCTGCCCCAAATGGGACAAATTTTTTACCACAGCATGTTGATGCCGCTCCGTGATAGTATGCCAAGTTTCATGAATTTCAGACGAGTTTTGGATTTACTAGAATTTTAAAACCAAGTATCTCAATGTTTGCGGCCGAGTGACGGTGGCAGGGTGTTTGAAATTCATTCTCATTTCTTGCATTGGATCTAAGCATGCACCGAAGGACACAAATTTGATTTTTCAACCAATTTATATGCACTGGAGCATCCGCATGTAGTTCAAATTTGAATTATGCACATAAAATGCCTAGAAAACCCAGTTAATGTATAAAAATGTCCAAACGAACCCCGAGAAATTCCAAAATTAAACACAACACTCTTGTTGTTCTAGGTTGACACTAGTTTTTTTTTGAAAGCAATAAGAGGCAACGGATATTTTTTTCGTCCCCTATGGTGGCACGTTCCCTACTGAAACCATCACGCTTATTGTGAGAAGCTCTAATTTGTGAGAAGCTTATACCCAAACCTGCCCCAAATGGGACAAATTATTTACCACGGCATGTTGATGCCGCTCCATGATAGCATGCCAAGTTTCATGAATTTCAGACGAGTTTTGGATTTACTAGAATTTAAAAACCAAGTATCTCAATGTTTGCGGCCGAGTGACGGTGGCAGGGTGTTTGAAATTCATTCCCATTTCTTGCGTGGGACCTAAGCATGCAACCAAGGACACATATTTGATTTTTCAACCAGTTTATATGCACTGGAGCATGTGCATGTAGTTCAAATTTGAATTATGCACCTGAAATGCCTACAAAACCAAGTTAATGTATAAAAATGTCCAAACGAACCCCGAAAAATTCCAAAATTAAACACAACACTCTTGTTGTTCTATGTTGACACTAGAAAAAATTTGAAAGCAATAAGAGGCAATGGATATCGTTTCGTCCCCAAAGGTGGCACGTTCCCTACTGAAACCATCACGCTTGTTGTGAGAAACTCTGGTTTGTGAGAAGCTTATACCCAAACCTGCCCCAAACGGGAAAAATATTTTACCACAACATGTTGATGCCGCTCCATGATAGCACGCCAAGTTTCATGAATTTCAGAGGAGTTTTGGATTTAGTAGAATTTAAACAATATGTATCTCAATGTTTGCGGCCGAGTGACGATGGTAGGGTGTTTGAAATTCATTCCCTTTTCTTGCATGGGACCTAAGCATGCAACAAATGACACATATTTGATTTTTCTACCCGTTTATATGCACTGGACCATGTGCATGTGGTTCAAATTTGAATTATGCACCTGAAATGCCTACAAAACTAAGTTAATGTATAAAAACGTCCAAACAAACCTCGAAAAATACCAAAATTAAACACAACACTCTTGTTTTTCTATGTTGACACTAGAATTTTTTTGAAAGCAATAAGAGGCAACCAATATCATTGCGTCCCCAAAGGTGGCACTTTCCCTATCGAAACCATCACGCTTGTTGTGAGAAGCTCTGGTTTGTGATAAGCTTATACCCAAACTTGCCCAAATGGGACAATTTTTTTACCATGGCATGTTGATGCCGCTCCATGATAGCATGCGAAGTTTCATGAATTTCAAACGAGTTTTGGATTTACTAGAATTTTAAAACCAAGTATCTCAATGTTTGCGGCCGAGTGACGGTTGCAGGGTGTTTGAAATTCATTCCCATTTCTTGCATTGGACCTAAGCATGGACCGAAGGACACAAATTTGATTTTTAACCAATTTATATGCACTGGAGCATGTGCATGTAGTTCAAATTTGAATTATGCACATAAAATGCCTGGAAAACCCAGTTAATGTATAAAAATATCCAAACGAACCCCGAAAAATTCCAAAATTAAACACAACACTCCTGTTGTTCTATGTTGACACTAGAAATTTTTTGAAAGCAATAAGAGGCAACGAATATCATTTGGTCCCCAAAGGTGGCACGTTCCCTACCGAAACCTGGTTTGGGAGAAGCTTATACCCAAACTTGCCCTAGATGGGACAATTTTTTTCCATGGCATGTTGAGGCCGCTCCATGATAGTATGCCAAGTTTCACGAATTTTAGACGAGTTTTGGATTTACTAGAAATTAAAACCAGGTATCTCAATGTTTGCGGCCGAGTGACGGTGGCAGGGTGTTTGACATTCATTCCCATTTCTTGCATGGGACCTAAGCATGCAACCAAGGACACATATTTGATTTTTCAACCCGTTTATATACACTGTAGCATGTGCATGTAGTTCAAATTTGAATTATGCACATGAAATGCCAACAAAACCAAGTTAATGTATAAAAATGTCCAAACGAACCCTGAATAATTCCAATTTTTTGACGACACACCTATAGTTGCATGTTCGCCGCAGATAAAAAGTTCTAGCAATTCAAACACCATCCTTTGCAGCTGTGACCCTATTACATAATTCAAATCAAGACAAAAAATCAAGTAGATCGCACACAGTTTATTATCACCAACCATGCGAGATGCAGCACAGAATATCTTGGAGCACCATCGGTGTATAGTACGCCTATGGCTTATGCGAGAAGGTGCGTTGGCTACAGTCCACAGTCGGCGTGTCAAGCACACTAGCTCACTCCCCAAATATCATTTCATTGTTCAATCGTCGCCGGTGAAAGATGGGGACGTGGACCCGCGTCATGAGGGCAACTTCGACGGCCCACTCCGGCGAGAGCGCGGCCGTAGCCGCCAGGCGCGTGCTAACAAGTTTCGTGAGGGCGACCACAATGTGCGTCCGAGCAGCCAAGGCAGCCCAAATGGCCGTTGTTGCTTCTCAGGCGGCGGCAACAACATCTGCCTCGGGGATAGCAACTGGCGAGAGCGGCATAACAGTTGTCCGTTCCGCAGTGGCGGCCTTAGCCATGATGGAGGCTGCCCACGACCATTTCGAGGCCATCCACGCCTAGCTCGTGGCGGTCACCGCACAAATCAAAGGAAGCTTCTCCGACAATGGTCGGCAACCCACGACCGAAGAGTTGGCAATCGCCAAGAGAGTTCGAGCAGCCGTCCGTTCCTACGCGGCATACGTTGCCACGACGGAGCCCACCAAAGCCCAGATCGCGGCCGCCCACGCCCAACTTGTGGTGGCCTATTCCAAAGATATGGAGGACGCGGATGGAGAGATGCTTGCCGAGTATGGTGCAATTGATGCCATGGAGCCCCAGGAGATCGTCGCGCGTGAGCTGGACATGGAGGCGGCGGCGGAGATCGACGAGCACCAGCCGTAGTAGTACTCTTTGTTTTGTTTAATTAAGAGCGCCGGTCTTCAATTTGTTAGAGTAATGTTTAGGTCAGCTAGCTCTGTTTAATTGCTGAACTTGCTTGATTAAGAAGTGTGGGTGTGCTGTAGTCTCCTTTGTGTACCCAAATTATGCAATGACGTGGATGACACCTGTAACCAGGGAAATTCGAACCAAAATATTGACGTTCAAACTCATCACACACGGGTTAAGCTATCTGAATCGTTTGTGGTGTTCACATATCGTACACAGTTCTAAATAAGGGTCCGTGTCTGATGACACTTTGCGCACCAGTTTTTTCGCTGAAGCGATATCAAAAATTTCGGCTTCCGCGGAAATATCTACCCCCTCGCCCCCTCCCCCTTACCAAAAGCGACATTTCCCCTATTTCCGCCTTCCTTTCAAAGTTGAAACCTTCACTCCTTGCTTGCAGCGTCGCCTCCTCGCCGGCGACCCTCCTTCGCGCTACTCGGCCTCGCCTATCCAGGCAGGTAATCCACACCCAACCCCCATCCTCCTCCTCCTTCCACATCCCACATGCCCCGACCGCCGGCGCAACACCTTCCACCCAAATCACCGATCCCTCCACCAAATAAGCGCCGCCCTAAGCCATGGTGCGCACTGTATAGCCAGGATCTCAAGGAGCATTTGGCAGTGGAGAAGCAAATCACGGCCGCACGCGCGGATGAGGTCACGATGGCTGCCATTCGTGTCGACCCCCAGGTCTTGGAGGAGCACCTCGCCGTTGAGGCCACCGCCGACACCTCGCGCGCCGACGACGCGACGCAGTTGGCTGTTTGGTTCAATTCTGCAATGCGATGTTCAATTGTTATGGGTGCATTCTGTTATTGTATACCATGTAAGAAATAAAATCGAATTTGGTTGTACTAAATACATGAGAAACAAATACAATTGTTATATTTCCAAGTTGTTAAGCATGCTTGGTTTGGTTAACTGTCTGATCTTCTATTAGGAGTATGTTATATTGTGCAATGTGGTGCTCAGTTAACGTTTAGTTCATTTGTTGTGGTGTTTAGTTAACTGTTTTGTTTGGTTCAATTTTGCAATGCAATGTTCAATTGTTGTGGGTGCATTTTGTTATTGTATACCATGTGAGGAATAAATTGAATTTGGTTGTACTAAGTACATGAGAAACAAATACAATTGCTATATTTCCAAGTTGTTAAGCATGGTTGGTTTGGTTAATTGTCTGGTCTTCTATTAGGAGTATGTTATATTGTGTAATGTGGTGCTCATTTAATGTTTGGTTCATTTGTTGTGGTGTTTAGTTAACTGCTTGGTTCAATTCTGCAATGCCATGTCCAATTGTCGTGGGTAGAATTTTGTATTGTTGTGCACGTGAGGAATAAATCGAATTTGGCTACACTTAATACATGAGAAACATATACAAGTGCTATATTTCCTAGTTCTTAATCATGCTTGGTTTGGATAAATGGGTTTTCCATGTGGCTTTAATTAATCTGATGAATCTGCAATGTGCTTATTTTTCATCAACATATTTTACTGATAGCATGCGAACTCTTACTTAACCTGATGACTAACTACCTTATATGTGTTGCAGGGAAACAATGGGAAGCACTGAGGTTTACAATTGAGGTTAGCACGTGCACGGTCCGTTGTCTAATACCACATTATTGTGCAATTGTAGGAACCATTCTAATATTTAGGTTTTTAACAATTTGGTCTTGCACATGTAGGTCCTACTGTCAGAGGTTTTGACCCACTGTTCGACCCTTTTTGCATATGGCGAAATGAGTTGTCCATGAATATCAGTCAAGTCAAGAAACTCAGAAAGATTGTTAGGATAAAGAAATTAGCGACAAAAAACAACAAGATCTTTGTCTGCACAATGAAGAAGACATCAGTTCACTACAGGATGGTACTAACTATTATACCTTGCCTTTTTATTCCTTTGCCCCATTTTGAATATAGAGAAGATATTTATGCACATCCTTGTTTTCAGGCCTTTCCAAAGCAGTTCACTGATGATTACTTCTCAAACCACCTGTATGGTCAGGAGGCGAGGAAGGTATTCATACAACACCCATAGTTCAATATTGAAGTGTTCCTGAAGAGGACGAAGGATGGACGGTCAATCATCCACAAGCACTGGCCTAAAGTTACAAAGACCTTCAACATCAATGAAGGCTCAATATTCGCCTTCTGCTTCAGCAGTTTTCCAGATGAGATACATCCGTCTATGTACCACATAAAAACTGTGTGTGATGGACAGCCTTTGCCACACAGTTTCTTCTACGCACCGAGTGTGATGCATTCAATAACTCAAATGATAAAATTGTTTATATCGTGTGCAATGGCAAAGCTATCACAAACGATTTAACGGGGAAAATTGTGTGTGATGTACGTGTGAACGGAAACGTTTTCCTTGGAGCGACTGTGTGGGATGTACATACGAACGGAAACGTTCAGCGGGGACTGACTATGTGGGATGTACTTGCGATCGGAAACAGTTTCGCCTATATAATTGTATTTTTTAGCTCTACTGTACGTATTTTGTATTTGAGCGCTCGCCGGTCGCACACGACCTCATTTTGCCAAGCGTGTGTGCCAGGACGGCATATTCCCGACGGTTTTTGGGTCGTGTGGGAAGGACCCCCTATCGCCGTCACTCACTAGGCGACGGTTCCAAATGCCATCGCGGAAAGGGGTTAAAAACCGTTTGTATAGCACCTCGCTGTACTAGTGGTATCTTGTTCCCAGGGCACACCGGATGGGCAAGACGTCGGGTTGGCTGAGACCCTGGTTGCCCAGGGGGCGCCAGACATCGCCCGGTTTGGAGCAACACCGAGGAGCACTGGCCCGGGTTGTTGATTAACTATCCTCGGGTGCTAGCCGATCCCTATGCAAGTTTTAGTTGTTATTAGGCAAATGGTAAAACCAAAGTTGGGCCTTGCTGGAAGAGTTTTATTCAAAGCGAACTGTCAAGGGGGGCCCATAAACCCCTACTGTGTTAGGAACGCAAAATCAAGGAACATAACACCGGTATGACGAAAAATAGGGCGGCAAGAGTGGAACAAAACACCAGGCAAAAGGCCGAGCCTTCCACCCATTACCAAGTATATAGATGCATTAATTAAATAAGAGATATTGTGATATCCCATGATATCCATGTCCCAACATGGAACAACCTACAACTGCACTTGCAACTAGCAATGCTATAAGAGGTGCTGAGCAAGCGGTAACATAGCCAAACAACGGTTTGCTGGGATGGTGGAAATGTTAGAGGCTTATCATGGCAATTCGGGAGGCTTGATAAACAAGTGGTAGGTAGCGCGACATAGCGATAGCATCGAGACAACTAGCCAAGCAAAGATAGTAGTGGTATCCAAGGTAACAATCCCGCTAAGAAGAAGACCGAGTCTATGAAGTAGACGAAGCAACATAGTCGAACGGATCATCACAATAGCAACGAAACCGGAACTATCGAGAAGAAGCACAACCGGAAAGAAGCAAACAACATGGTAAACCAACAAGCATAAACATGGCATGATGCACAATCAAATATGATGCATGTCCAGTTTAATGAGGCATGGCATGTCAAAGTGCAACAAACAATACTACAAATTAAGTGGAGCTCAATATGCAACGAGTTGCATATTGACGAAACACCACATTCAGATTACTTAGTTCACTCTCGTTTATGTACCCCATAATATTAAATGTTGCTAAACATGGCAAGAGGTGAAGCATATGAAAACAACCTATTTAGGCAAGTATAAATGAGGCCGGATCAACAAACAACAATTCCGGAAAATTCTCATATGCATATTTCGAATTTTTCTACTGTTCTGACCTAAACATAATTTTAATGTTATTAAACGACAAAACAAAGTGCACCATATTAATCTATGTTTTTTCTACCCCATTTACATATAAAGTTACGAAATAAACCATTTTAATATGCCATGTATGCAAATTAATGCAAACAACAAATTAAACATTTTTATCATGGATGAAAGTTGCAAATTATCAAACTACACAAGATTCTGAGCATTGCACGTATATAAGTTGTTTAAATTAAATTAACCAATGACAAGATATGATCATCTCAAAAGCATGCAAAGTTGACCAAAACAGAACATACGGGGAGAAAACTACAAGAGGGAAGGATCGGGGCAAATCCTTTTATCATGGATGAAAGTTGCAAATTATCAAACTACACAAGATTTTGAGCATTGCACGTATATAAGTTGTTTAAATTGGATTAACCAATGACAAGATATGATCATATAAAAAAGCATGCAAAATTGACCAAAACAGAACATATGGGGAAAAAACTACAGGAGGGAAGGATCGGGCCAAATCCACCACTCCAGTGGTGGCCCAGCAGAATTAGGCCCAAGTGCCAGTGAATGTGCAGAGAGAAAAACAAGCAAAAATCAAGGGTTCCTGGGACTCGAACCCAAGACCTCCTTGATGTGCACTAGCAACGCTAGCCACTGCGCCGCATATGCTGGCTGTGACCAAGTGTGGACTTGCCTGTACATAAACCAGAACCGGGCTTTGATCAGGGTGAGGCAAAAATTGGTGGAAACAAAAGGTGCGGCGAGATGCGCGTGTGTTGCGTTCTTGAGCGCGTGGGAGGATGCATGCAAAGGTGAGGCGGGCAGAGACTAGAACACGAGCTTGGGCTCGCTGCCATGGTCGTCCATGGCGGACACGACCTCTGACGCGACGGGATCGGCGGCCACAATGACAAAATCGAACCGGAGAGGGGCTAGGAGGAACGGCTGCTCACCGAGGGGGTGCTGCTGAAGTTGTACGAGGTTGGGGGTGAACGGGGACGGTGAGAAGACACGCTGATCGGGGCAGCGTCCTCGTGTCCATGAAGCAGAGGAAGCAGGGGAAGAAGAGGTCGTCTGGGAGGTCGATCCTGGGCTCGTGGACACGTGCAAGTGCGAAGGAGACGACGTTGGTGTGTCGACCCAGAACGAGGACGACGCTTGAAGGGGCGATGGCCATGGCGGAGCCATGGACGTGCTCCGGAAGATATCTGGTGGAAGGAGGCGACGACTCTGGAGGCGCGGCTTCGACCTACCTTGCGGTGGCGACGCAGATAGGAGGAGAGCAGTGGCGGAGACAGGGGTGCCAGCACGGGCCCTGGCCCCCCCCCTAACAGTACTCTGTCAAGCCTAATATGCATGTTATTACATGATAAATTGCTGCTCAAGTGGTGTATACTAGTGAGCTGGCCCTCCCTAACACAGATTGACAATACTTGGCCCTCCTTATTCTAATTTCCTGGCTCCGCCCCTGGAGGAGAGGGAGAAGGACAAACCCTAGGCTGGTGCTGGCTTTATAGAGGGGCGAGGGCACGGGAGCACTGCGATGGCCATGTGCCTCGCTCGGCCGGCAAAGTTACTGAGAGAGAGAGAGAGGTAGAAGAAAGAGGAAGCATGCTGGGAGAATGACAGGTGGGATCAGGCAGGTGCACAACTGGTGCTGGGGAGATTTTTACCCGGGAGGAGATGGTGAGCTGCGGTGCAGCGCGGAGAGGAGCTGGGCCTCGGCTGGAACTCTCCCCCTCTGTTGTTTCTTCTTATCCATTTATAAGATATAAATGGAACTTGCATAAATGCACAGAGAGGTGGCAGTGGAATTAGGGAGAGAAAAAACAGTTCTTGAGTCCTTGGAATATGCTCAATCAAAGAAAAGTGGTGTGGGGATTTTACAGACTATAAATTTAAACATGTTCAAATTTAATCCAAACTTGCATGAATTTATAACCTAACCAAACCGAACCCAAATGGGCTTAATTTTTATAGGACGACCCTACATAATAGATATGATTTATGGGCACAAGATGAACATTTATGGAGGAAGTAAGAAAACCAAACATAATGAATTAAGTTCAATATGTTGAATTTGAAAACCTTATCAAATGAGTTCTGGTTGGGATGAAATTTGAGAGGGTGGCTGGACATGTAAAACTTGCATTATGAACACGGTTTGGGTAAGAATTGGAGAAGTGAAAATGCAACTCAAATACAGAAGGAAGTAGCACTTTGGGTTTGGAAACTTGGGTGAAACCAAGTTGAAGTTGAGCAATGTGTAAAATAGAAAGGATCAAAGAGAAGAAGGAGTTGCAATGCACATGAACAAGTAAAATAAAACAAGCACAACAATAAAATGGAGATGAATGCAAGATGAAAAAAATAAAACAAACATCACAAGCAAGCAAGCAAGAACATATGACAAAAATAATGGAGGTCTCGGTCTTGGGCTGTCACAGAACAATCTGTAAAAATCAAACGGCTGGCAGACCAGCGTTGACACGACCAGACACAATCGAAGGGTCAGAACGACGCAAAATCAAAGGAGCGCTCAGGTGGACGGGTCGCCCAGCCTCCTTATAGGTTAGAATAATCCATTTTATTAGAAAATTCTTGATAGCCAGATGTGTCAAGGACTTGGGACAAGTGTTATCTCTAGATTCTGCATGGACTTCGCGTGGCTACAGTTCTTGGAATACTAGGATAATCCGACAAATATTGAAGAAAGATATCATGTAAATGATCAACATTAAATTGGAGTGTGTGAAAGGAAGCAAAAGTTTAAATGTTCCACTAGAAATAGAAATGAAATTCATTTACACTTATTTCCGGATATTTTGATGTTCTATCGAATTCAATCGAAGACAGCCCATTTAGCAGATTCAATCCCTACGGCTATTTGTATGCTATTTAGTATTATCGTTTATTTCATTTCCTAACTAATTGAAATCCTCGTTAGCACTCTTCTCCATGAATGTGATGCACTCCACAAGATAAGTACACCATGATCACCAAATTCTTTCGTTCCAACCATGACGGCCCATTGGGTGGAGAAACATGCGACTACTTATTAATGCACCATGTATATATAATTTATAATGAAAACTTATGTCTCCTGTTGCATGTATATTTTTTCTTCATTATGCTTCGTGGCAGTATTGATTAGTTGTATTTACTACATACATTATTGTGTGTGTTGTCATACCAAGTCAATTTGTGTATGTGAACCTTAGTTTTTTTACCGAGCATATATATGAGAATTTTCGTTGATTATGTTTGTATAAGTATAATATATTTATGAGCCCATATATTTATAGAAATTCCTATCATGTATTGCACAAAATAGACGGGTGCGGCAACGCGCGCCATCAGTGATCTAGTTTTTACTCAAATCCACGACACTAATATGGAACAAAGGGCGGAGGATATAAATTACCCTAAACGATAAATGTCACATGTGTGGCATGAAGTAACAGCTTGACGTTTTTGTATCTCAAATTGCCATTAAAAATGCAAAAATTGTAACTTGTCATCCAGACAGAAGTTCCCATGTTTCTCACAACTAAAGTTGTCATCCTTGAATAACTAAACTTGCCATCAAAAAAGTTAGGGCGCAATTACTTCGTGTCGCACGTGTGACACTTATCAGGGGTTCCAAAATACGTATACAATATAGTTTTTATGACATATATTAATATTTTGCTAATCAAATGTGTGGTCAAACTTTGATAAAAAATATGATGGGATTAATAAACACGGACAGAGGTAGTACTATACTTATACAAATATAAAAAGAGCATACTTTCTTCATCCGTCCTCCTTCGCTCCCGGCTCTCGTTTCGTTATTTTTTTTCATTCTCGAATCATTTTTCTTCTCTGTCTGTCTCACCTCTTCCTAGTCCTCACGCTAGTGACCCACCTCATTATCGTTGCGCCTCCCTCTCCCTCCCTCATTGACGGGCCAACGAATGTCACTATCACGTCGGTCTAGGATCTACCACAGCCCATTCTCGGGCGCCGCCATACCCACCACATCTCGTGCTCCTGGTGATGCCGCTCAAGACGGCTATTGAGAGTCAAAGATGGATGTCGCAGTGGTGCCGATGGTAGCAAAGTAGGAGGTGGAGGAAGGTGCACCCCTAGCCCGAGAGGAACAGGCTCATAAATCAACACACGCATTAGAACAAGCTCATAAAGTAGGAGGTGGAGGTGCCGGCGATGGCGCCTGTAGCGTGTTGGTTTGTCTGATGGATCCAGGAGCATCGCCCTCCCCCGCCACGACAAGGAGAGGAACAATCAACACCCGCCAAGCTCAAGGATCTCCTTGGTGCCGCTAAGGTTTCACTGACTCCATATTCTGATTAAGATTTTTTTTCATGCAATGACAGGCTGCTAGATTGAATTCACACTTAAATTGGATAGTGAGGCTTGGCCCATAGAGAAGTTGTTGTATTGCATGGTTGTTCTATTTTGTTTTTGTGTGTTATTACTTTTTTCGTCATTGTTGGCTGCACCAAATTATTTTTTATCATAGAAATTATATGAGAACATGTGTGCAACAGGAAACACGATATCCCTAGCACGCGGGCATGGGCCGCCCAAAGTGTCTGCTGCGTATCTCGGAGCATCAACCCGGATAAAAGTACTCTTACTGACTGTAACATCTAGAAGGAGTTTTCTACCTGCTCAAGTGATATGCAAATCTTTGTCAAGCCCAAGGGCTGACCCTAACCACGACGTCAATCCAAACACGGATGGAGCCTCACCGTGTTAATGAGAAAGCATGGCTACGAGCACACCTATGGGAAGGTGCTCTCAACGAGGCCGGCCTTGCATTTAATGAAGGGTGTGGCTACGGGTCGTAGCCTGCGGATGAGTAAATTTTTATGCATATTGTCGGTGCACAAAAGTAAGGGCTCTCTTTCGTGCCCCTTTATCTATGCACGGGCAGCCAGAGCCGCACCCGCGACCACACTTAGCAGGGCAGAGGAAGGAAGCAGAAGTGCAAGGCTACCGGAGCAGCGCTCCAACTAAGGGCATAGAAGACGGAGCGATCAGACAGGCTTCCTCCCGGCAAGACCCTTGCCGGGGCGGCCTACACAGCCCCGGCAAGAGCCTTGCCGGGGCAGCTCGCCCAACACCAACATCGCAGCCACCCTTGAGCCTGAGAGTTCCGACACCATCGACAACATTGAAACCAAGGCTCGGGAAGTGCCTGCATGATGGCATGCAGATCTTTGTGAAGACAGAGAGCCTACAAATCCTAGATGAGGACCAGAAGACAAGACAATCGCAAGGCTCCTTGCCGAGGACGCCCATGAGGCCCCGACAAGGTTCCTTGCCGAGGACACTCACAAGGCCCCGACAAGACACTACTAGGAAAAGGGCTATAGATGCAATGGCCACTAATGGCGCACCAGAAATGTGGTGCGCCATTGCTATATAGCAGTGGCGCACCATGTGCTGGGGCGCACCAGACACACGGTGCGCCATTAGTAACAATTTTTTTTATTTTTATTTTTCCAGATATACTAATGGCGCACCAGGGCACAGTGCGCCATTACTAGTTCAAACTAGTAATGGCGCACTAGCCACATAGTGCGCCACTACAATTTTATTTTTTTGCAAAACAGCTAATGGCGCATCAGGGGAGAGTGCACCATTACGTTAGTAATGGCGCACTGTCCGACGGTGCGCCATTAGTGTATATTTCATGGACACTTTGATCTCGATCCCCCTCCATCTCGATCGCTATCCCACCTCGCCAGATCTGGTCCCCTCGCCGCCGAGCACCCCCCGCACCCTCTACCCCGCTCCACCGGCCGCCGCCGCCGACCCCCCTCACCCTCCCCCGCTCCAACCGCCGCCGACGACCCACAGCACCCTTCCCTGCTCCACCGCCGCCGACGACCCACCGCACCGTTCCCTGCTCCACCGCCGCCGACGACCCACCGCACCCTCCCCCGCTCCACTGCCGCCGACGACCCACCGCACCCTAGCTCCCCTGCTCCACCGCCGCCGACGATCCACCGCACCCTCCCCGGCCCGCTCCACCGCCGCCGACGACCCCCCGCACCCTCCCCGGCCCGCTCCACCGCCGCCGCCGACCCCCCGCACCCTCCCGGGCCCGCTCCACCGTCACAAATGAATGCAACTAAAATTGAAAAATAAATATATTTGATTATATTTTCAAATAACAAATTTGATGATATTTCAAATAATAAATTTGATGATATTTTTAAATAATAAATTATTACTGTTTCATATTCATATTCAATTTCTAAAAAATTATTAGATGCAACAAAAAATAATAATAATAAAAATTACTTATGGCGCACCTCTTGCTGGTGCGCCATTGCTACATAATTTTTTTTACTAATGGCGCACGCGTCGTGGGTGCGCCATTGCTATGTAAAAAAAAGCATTCTAATGGCGCACCGCTTCGGGGTGCGCCATTAGTAAGTTTCCCCCCTTAGCTAACTCCTCCCTCTCCCTCGCCAGTCCACCCGCGCGCTCACCGGCCTGACCCACGACGCCGCCGCCCAGACCCCCGACGCCCCCGCGCCCCCCACCACTGCAGCTCCCCCGCGCCGCCGCCCCCGCGCCCCCGCGCCCCCCACCACTGCAGCTCCCCCGCGCCGCCGCCCCCGCGCCCCCCACCACTGCAGCTCCCCCACGCCGGCGCCCCCGCGTCTACCCGCCGTCCCACCTCATCTTCCACGCGCCAAATCGAGCGGCGGCCAGGTAAATCCCTCCTGACCCGCCGGCGTCCACCTCGACCTCCCTCCTCCCCTGCATTCCCTCCTGACTCCTCCACCTGCCCTTCTCTCTGCAGGATCGGACGAACTCCATCATCGAGCAGAACCAGGGCGAGCTCCAGCCCTACATACCTGCGTCCAGCGCAGGTATGCTCATCCCCTTCCCGCCCCTCCGGCTGCCGGTGTCCGCCCTCCCTCTCCCCTGTCCCCCATTTCTGATTGGCAGTGGTTATGTTGATGAATATAAGTGGTGATTATTTCAGTGTTTATTTCAGTGAATATAAGTGGTTATGTTGCAAAATTTTCTACTTTGTAATAAAGCTCAAGTGTTTCCAACACATATTTTATATGAGGTTGCATCTGTGTCAACTGTCAAGTTCATCACTTTCATATGGTATCTCAAGCAAGTCTCATTTCTCATTATCTCAAGCAATATTAATGTAGAAGTGAAGGGTGGTGTCACTGCAGATCGGAGCAGTTCGCTCCTCACACAAATTCAGATGTTCTGCAAGGCCATAACACTGAGCATGGTTCTTGTTTTTAGTAGAAGCTCTATACACACAGTCTCCCAAAAGCTTAGCAAACCAGTCATCAGTGTAGATGCCAGGGTTAGCTAGAGACAATGGAGTAGACAGAACACAGACATATAGTCAAGCCTCTTGAGAGGCTGGAATGATATCAGTGGCAATTATTTCCTATGATATGATGCAGCAGTAGTAGTAGTATATTGTGCTTAGGGCATGAATCATATGCAGCAGTAGTAGTAGTATTTTGTGATGTGGCAGAATATCTTGTTTCAAATATAGCCTATGCATGTCTTGTTTTCTGGTTATGGATATTGTATAGTACTGCATATCTTGTTTTTTTGTAATATAATGCTTACCAAAGGCACATAAACTGCCAAAACTGAAAGAAATTGGAGTGTTGAAGATATGCTAGTATATGACCATATGGTCTGTGGCCTTTTCATCCATATGAAAGTAGAGGCACATTGTGGTGCTAGTTTGCTGGGTTTTGTCTCCGACCATCGTGTCGTGATGATTTTGCAGGTACCCCGAGAGGCCCTTGAGTTTGCCGGAATGTCGATTAACTTCCGTTCCGGCAAATTCGGGTACTCCATATGCATGTCTTGTTTTCAGCAAAGGTCATGCTGAAATTTTCCGTGAATTTTAGCATGACTTTGCTAAAAATAGGACATATGGGGCACTTCCGACTAATGCATGGGCCGGGGTATCTTAGTACTTAATTAAGTAGGATCAACTGCCTCTTGTGTTATACATATAGAAGTGTGATATCTACTCATAGTTATTACTAATGTCAGTTGCTCGTCATCGATAAACCCTAATCTGGTAGGATGACCTACTAAAAAAGCCCATACCACATATTCTATTTGGATGGGCGTGTTTTCACCACACTGTGGATTATCTTATTGGACCCAACAGAGATGATGTAGTTTTGAATTATGAACATAGGAAATGTCGTCATCGGACGACGAAAGTCTCTCGGGGGAGTGCGACTGGTGCCACGACGGTCGAGGTCTGTGCGACAGGCCTCACCTGGACGATGATCGGCGCTTCAGCATTAAGCTCGAGGAGACCTTCGAAGTTGAAATGGTACGCAACGACGACAAGTGTTTCTTTCATAATTAAGCATGACTTCAACTATTTCAACGTGTAATTTCATCTTTTACAATTCGAGTATAGTTTATCCCATGCCATGCAAGACGCTATGTCTTGGAGAGGATGGATTTTGAAGATCATGAAAATTTTGAAACGAAGAAAATTCACCTAAGGACACATCATGATGTGGATTTTGAAGTAAATCTGTATAATGCTGAGAGCGTAACCCATTTTGGTTGCAAAAATTGGGAAGCATTTTGCAAGATGTATGGTTTTGATGAGGGTATGCTTGTCACCATGGATCTTGGTGATCCTGGCATCGACCAAGACAATATGGACATTTGGGTCCTTGTGGATACGCCTCCAGTTCTACCGCTATGTGAGTTTGTCAAACATAGTTAATTATTAACTAATCTATATTGTTTATTTCAAAATAGTTGACAACTTATTTCCATTAACAGCTTATTTTGATTGTTCAAAAAATGTGCGGAAAATGGTAGACAAAACCCACTACACCGATGGCTCCAAGTTAACTTATCAGGAGAAAAATCATCTGGTCGGATTTTGTACTGATCTTGAGAATTATAATATCTACAATCAAACTCCTCAACATTATGGTCAATACATGCCACTAGTGCACGTGTTGAACTACGGTAACTACCATGGAGATACCCTGGTAAGATTTTTTACTATTACGACATCCGTGCATCTTTTGCATACTTCTAAAACTAGTACATCATTGCTAACTATGAAGTTATTACTATGTTTTTCAACAGAGAATCCCAGAGGATTGTGTGCCTCATTTGATGTATCAGAATGGCAGCCTTCAAGTTTTGAACTTATATCCAGGTCATCCTACGAATCTCAACTGTCCATACCGGATTTCTAGAAGAAGTGGAGACATGCCAATCAGAGAATGAAAAAAATGTATGGACAGTCGTAAGGAGGTTCTTGGAAGCAAAAGGAAGCGCCGCGCAAGAATTGGAGACAGGATGATCTCCATTCTCCATAATGGAGAGTCAGGGTCTATATTGTTTTATGCTATTTTACCTTAAATAGGGTATTTTAGGTCCTTAATAACGAGAAGAAGTTGTATGACGATGATTAGTAGGACTTGTTAGGATTAGTATTACTTTCGACAAACTCGCTACTCGCGGTCTCGAGACTTGTAATGTTCTATCTTTGTTCGGTCTTTTGAATTCGGAGACTTATATGATGAATTGTATTCGGAGACTAATCTTCTATTGTATTCGATGAATCTGCTGTTGCTGTGTGGTGCTGTTTATATTCTGTCCAATAATATATTTTGTAATCTGTGCAAATATTAGAAAAGAAAAAAAATCCCTAATATACATACTAATGGCGCATCACCCAAATGTGCGCCATTAGTATGCCAAAGCATACTAATGGCGCATCACCCAGCAATGCGCCATTAATATGGCAAAGCACATGCCCACTAGGAGGCACACTAATGGCGCACCGTGGCCTATACTAATGGCGCACTGCCTGGTGCGCCATTAGTATACCAGATACTAATGGCGCACCAGTGGTGCGCCATTAGTACAAAATACTAGTGGCGTGGTGCTAGTGGCGCACCAGTAGTGCGCCATTAGTAGGCAAAACTGGTGCGCCACTAGTAAGCCTTTTTCTAGTAGTGAGACTCTTGCCGAGGGCGCCCACAAGGCCCCGGCAAGACCCTTGCCGGGAATATACGCAAGACCGCGACAAGACCTTGCCGCCCCATCACCGCCCCAGCTCAGCGGCCAACCCACCAACCGAAGCAAGTACCCACGTGGCAGTACGTGGGTACTAATCCAACTAGCCAAACACCTGCGCGGTGGCATACAGATCTTCGTGAAGACCCTACCACCACGCCAACTCAGCAGCCTGCCAGCCTACGTGGTGCTGCATGCCTCGTTGGCCTGGACGCGTGTCAGAGCAAGGCGGAGCGGCGACGGACGAGACGGGCCTCGTTACCGCCCCCGATAAAGCAAGTGGACACCTAAGTAGCACATTTAATGCACTTTGTCCTGTAATGACAGGCGATAAGCTTGTACACTGTATACCTTTCCACCTCCTGTGTGCCACTGTGACAGCCCCTTTTGACTATAAAAGGAGGCCCGAGGCGTACTGAAGGAGGATTCGGATCTTTTGGACGACACACGCATCGTAGCTAGTTCAAGAGCACTCAAATATACACCAAAGCAGGACTAGGGTATTACGCATCCTCGCGGTCCGAACCTGGGTAAACGGTCCTTATGCTGGCTTCTAGACCCGCTCTTTGCACAACCTCGCGCCCGCCAACCGTAGCAAAAGGGATCCCAGTGATCCCATAGGTGTCGTCTCCCCGACACATACATTTTAGAGTAGTGTCAAAATTCCTCATATCATATCCATCTAGAGCACAACTCCGACTCAAACACGCGGGGAAGAACCTATTAGGATTTAATTAATTCTGTTGTTAATCCATACTTAATGGGACCGATGATGAGAGCATGACCTTAGACATGCTGATGATTTAGCTCGATCTTTTACGATGCAGTAACTTTTAATATCCATTGATAGAAAATACTCTCAATTACATGAGAAGAAGCGTAACCTAAAGCTGGGGTAACGACGACTAAGGGATAATCCCTTGACACATGAGGAACCTCCCGTCGAAGTAGACGTAACCAACGTGCAAACCATTGAACACGACGAACCTCGAGCCAAGCGAGACTTCCACGCAGAAAGTTCACACAAAATAAATAATAACGACACCCATAAAGAGCCGCTTCAAAGTCGATACAATAAGTTGTCTAAACTCTAAACTAATAGTTTCCTCTTTTACATGGCCGGCCTGGCCTTTTATTACCCATGTGGGCACAAAGAATCCTAACCGAACGAGACTCTTTCTTGGGACAATGCTACATCAATGTAATCTCTCTTAAGTAGTTAACGTAATAGGCCATATGGCAATTTGTGATTGGAGTCAGGGGAAGGTGGGGTCCACCCTAGTTAAAATCAGGGGGATAGAATTATTGTGGGAAGGTTATGTAAGAATTTATGTTAACCTTCATAAGTGTACCATTAGGGCTTGTATAATGGTTGATAAGATAATTTTATCTTGAGCCTTGCATGTATTTTAGATATGACAAAAAAACATATCTATAATGAGTTATCTCTTAGTCTTAGTTATTCCTAAAAACATGGTAAGACATCTTGTGCTAGAAGATCATCTCTTAAATAAGAGAAGACAAGCCTTTCTTATGATTTCTCTCTTCTTCGTCTTAGCATTTATTTTACGTGGCACTCCTAAAATAGCACAATTATACATGCCTTTATCACTCTTTCTTGTTACACTATCAAAAGTAACCTACACCGTAAAAATATGCACCACATAAGGAAAAGATAATTAAATACTTATTAGCTTAAACAGATTTTAACCTTGTAAACAGAGGTCTCCGAGGCGGCGTGCGGAAGTTGGGATCGACCGTGACTGGTGCATCCTCCTCTTTTATCTCACGTCCATACTTCCTTCTATAGCAAACTGAAGCAAACTGGTTATGTTTCCTACTATTATATATACTATTATTAAAAAAGCAAACTATTCATCGCTACGTGCATCCAGCCTAAGCTACACATAACAACACGGAGAAATTACAGCCTCCCGATTAAATCACTTAATTTGATC
Source organism: Triticum aestivum (assembly GCF_018294505.1). Classification (NCBI taxonomy): domain Eukaryota; kingdom Viridiplantae; phylum Streptophyta; class Magnoliopsida; order Poales; family Poaceae; genus Triticum; species Triticum aestivum. The sequence goes on from NC_057805.1 coordinate 164,420,112, forward strand.
TAACCATCAACATAATAACTAACCCATCAACAAAAGTAAGTTTAGCAATTTTGATGGCGGACGAAAACTCTGCTAGAAAAGTTCGTTAGGCAACAACATAATCCCACCCCATTTAGCGCGAACCTCCCACTAATCCCATCCCCAATTAGTGCGTCCCAACCCACTTCCTCCGTAATGAGCCCGATCGGCCTTAGATTTGCTCTGCCCCGCCCTAGCCCTCCCGTCCACTTCGCATGCCCCCAAACCCAACCCCATCGCACCGCGCGCAGCAGCACGACCACCCCATCATCGGCGGCAGGAGGAACAGCAGCAGCCACGAGGCCATGTCGGCGGCGGCCGACGAGGAGGCATTCTAGTAGGTGGATCCGACGGCGCGGTTCGGGCAGTACGCGGCCTTGCTGGGCTTAGCTCCATCAAGAAGGTGTACCGCGGTTCGACCAGGTGGAGGGTCATCGAGGTGACGTGGAACCAGGTGCGCATGCGCATGCTGGACCCCTCCATGGTCGACCACCTTCACGCCAAGGTGCGCCTCCTCCGCTTCCTCCACCACGACCTCATCGGCTTCCACAAGGTCAGGCTCGACCGTGATGTCAGCGTACTCAACTTCATCGCCGAGGTCTACAACTCGAGGAGCCTCTGTGAGTACCACAACCACCACAAGCACATCTCTGTCAAGGCGCTGAAGAGTTGGGCGCACCAGATCCTCGAGGGCCTCGAGCACCTCCACACCCACGACCGTGCGCATCACCCACCTCGACCTTAATTGAAGCAACATTTTTATCAACAACAACACCGGACATGTAATACCTGCTCCCATCAATCAATCTCCTCGCTAATTATCTCTCCTTGCACTTCTTCAATTGAACAATTCAATATCTGCAATTCCCCAATTTTTATAATTAGAACTGCCTTATGCTAAACTCTCTCGCCTTCTAGTGCAGGACGCCGTTTCGCGTAATTTAATTTATTTAATCGTTTCTAAAAAAAGAATTTCATTTCATTGTGCCCATAATTTAACCCTTTAAACTGGAATACTCATAGATGCATGGAATTTCTTTTGTTCGAATGATCTGCCCATGTGTTCGACCATCCAACGCCAGTCTGTTTGGCCGAACGGCGAAAGACCTCCATGGAGCTCTCCATGTTTTGCTGCGGAAAATATGCACACAAAAAGTTCCATTAAAAGGTGCTCCTGATCTTTGTAGCCATATGCATTACCCAATCATCACAATGTTGGTCAGCAACATCTAGTTTTATTGCCAAATTTTTAGCACAAGAGAAATTCAAGCGATACATACATTTATGTGCTTGTTGTAGGTTATTATCAAGTGTAGATCATTATGCATTTGCAATTCCAGCCTGATGCAAAGATGAGCTTGGTTGCAGTGGAAGGTCATTGACTGAAAATCATTCTCACGTCAACCAAGTGTAATTACATGTAACACTGGTTTATTTAGTTATAAGTGTTCATGCTTAGTATGGCATGCTAAGTTGCGTCACTAAGTTGCTTATTTTTACATGGGAATTTGAATCATATTCCACACGATGGTAATTCACATGCAAATCTATCAAATACTAATTGTCATGTTGCATTAATACACACAGGGTTCAAAGAGTCGGTGTTTTCTTTAGGTATATTGATATCTACAATTTTATTTGAGTTTCTTGGCGCACCAAGCAGGGTAAGGGAACACATACCGGTTTATCAGATATTGATAGTCATGTTATAATTTCTGGTATTGGGATTTGTGATAAAGTTGGCTACCTACAATGTTATAATATGGATATTAATAGGTTGTTGGATGAATCGATATGCATGCCCAATTTCTTTTCTTGCTCAATGTACAAAGCGCAGGCTTCTATGATCAGTCGATCACCATCTTTTGGTATATGACAAGGAAACGTCGAGCAATGAAATGGTATTTTTTTCTGTTCTAGTGGAAAGGGTTGCGAGCATGTTAAATTACTTCCACTTGCAACTTGTTGTTCCCAAGTGGAAATCGTCGACCGTAAAGGATCCGGATAAGTATGAGTTCAAACCGAAGCAACTATTGATATGGTTCTCATGCAGAGCCTTACCTTTTTTCTAAGTTTAATACTTTTTCACCTGATGTTTTCTAATAGTTTGTTTGCATCTCCGTTTATGTACTTTTAAATTTATATTCCTACCATTTATCTTCCCAGATGCAATCTCGAAAGATGGACGATCATACAATGAGCATACAATTGCTGCCTTATTTCTTTCATTAGATCTAGGCCACTGTTTTATTATTTGATAATTTTTATTTATTGCAGATGTTTGCTAGCACATCTGATATAATGTGGAATATTGGGGTAGATCCCCGTATCGAACATGAGTTTATGCAACTCACGTGTAAAGAAAAAGTTGTTGCCTCTGAAACCATGGATGCAGTGGCTATCCTTGGCGACACACCAGATGAATTTCTTGATTCAGTTCATGTACTGCTTTATTTACAATTTTTTAATTCTTTTCAGATGCAGTAATTTTGATGTATGACTATTTGATGTGAATAAATTCTAATTATGCATTAAATAAAATGTCAATATCAGTTGTGATTATATTCTTGGTGTGAACCTGCAAAGAAAAAAAATATATTTTTGTATCAATGGACTTGATCTAACATTATAGCGAGGTGTTGTGATGTGGGTAGAACCCTAGGGGCCGATCTTTCACGATTTGGAGGGGGATTCCCGATGAACACATGAGGAGAAAACTAGAGGAAACACTCATATCAGCGAGATTGAATTACACATGTGCTAGATCCAAGTTCACAAAGAGATACACGATTCAAATCCAACAAAGGTGGATACAAAGGAACTAGTTCATATCCAAGGAGGAGGTCTTGAATCCACTAGGGGATCTTCCCACAAGGGGTCTTGAATCCAATTGTGGGATCTTCTCCTAGGAGGCCTTGGTCTCCAATGGAGTAGGGGTACAAGTGGATGAGTAAGGGCATCTCCAATGCTAGCCACTTACATAGGCGCTTAAGAAGAAAATAAATAAATATTGCAAAACAAAAAATCACCTTAGCGCTCGTGATCGCAACGCTGGCCGCTAACAGCGGGCGCTAATTAACCGCTGACTAGCTGTACACCAAGTTGTTGGGCCCAACGTTTCAACTCACGCAAAGGGAAAAAAGGCTAAGCGCTCGCTACCAGTTCTTGCGTCGATGCTGGGCCTGACGCTAGGATTAGTTGGCGTAACTTCCCATCGAGCAGGAAAGGAATCCTAGCGTCTACTCTTAGCGCCCTGTGTTGGTGATGCTCTAAGGCTCTATCTCCAAAATGAGCTATCACAATGCTAACCCTAAAATAGTGGAGGAGGAGTATATATAGTCTAGGGGGCAAAGGGCTACATGGGCTTCGGCCCAAAACACACACGCAGGTGGGGGGCCGGATGATCCGGATGGTGGCCGGATGATCCGGGTGTCAGGTGTTTGGATGATCTAGATACCGTCCGGATCGTCCGACTGTGTCACAACCGTCGTAAGGGGTCCAGATGACCGGGAGATGGTCCGGACGTCCGGGTCCGTCCGGATGAGCCGGGCTGGGGTCCGGATGATCCGGCTTCACGCAGGGCCATTCTGCTTTCGGGTGACACTTAGCCGGATCATCCGGGTCGGGGTCCGGATCGTCCTGGCTAGGGCCAGATCGTCCAGACGGTGGTCCGGATCATCCGGGCAATTCCTGACTTGGCCGTTTCCTTCTCCGTCTTCACATTCCTCTTCTTCCTTCGGTCGATCTTGCTCCTTGGCTTCTCCACGGCTAAATCCATGGTACCTTAGTATGCAAAGTGTCTCCGTTTGAGGTAGTATCCATGTCTCATGTGTTTCAAAGAGGAATTGCGAGAGGAGAGATGTCACCTCGGTTTCGAGAGCTCTTGCACATGCACATGTCATAGTCCACTTGGCACCTGGTGAGACAATGGTAGGTCCTTGGGGATGACCTTGGGATGCTCCGCATCATCTCCGCCTCCCCTTGGCAAAGATCCGACCTCAGATTGAAAACCTCATCACCATGGTAGGGAGAGAGATCCTTGACGTTGAAGATGTCGCTCACGGGTACTTGTCGCGTGGGATGTAGATCTTGTAGGCGTTCTTGTTGTAGCGTTCTAGCACCTTGAAGGGTACATCGACTCGCGGTAGTAGCTTGGACTTGCGTTCGTTGGGGAAGCATTCCTTGCAAAGGTGTAACCATACTAGATCTCCAATGTTGAATATCATGGGTTGCTTGTTTATGTTGAGCTTGGTCGCGAGTCAGTGTACTTGTCGCTCGATTGCTTCTCTTGTATCTTCATGCACTGATAACCCACAAGTACAGGGGATCGCAACAGTTTTCGAGGGTAGAGTATTCAACCCAAATTTATTGATTCGACACAAGGGGAGCCAAAGAATATTCTCAAGTATTAGCAGTTGAGTTGTCAATTCAACCACACCTGAATAACTTAGTATCTGCAGAAAAGTATTTAGTAGCAAAGTAATATGGAAGTAACTGTAACAGTGGCAAAAGTAACAGTAGCAGTTTTGTAGTAATTGTAACAGTGGCAACGGTAAAGTAACTAAGCAAAGATCAATATGTGAAAAGCTCGTAGGCAATGGATCAGTGATGGATAATTATGTCGGATGCGATTCCTCATGCAATAGTTATAACATAGGGTGACACAGAACTAACTCCAGTTCATCAATGTAATGTAGGCATGTATTCCGAATATAGTCATACGTGCTTATGAAAAAGAACTTGCATGACATCTTTTCTCCTACCCTCCCGTGGCAGCGGGGTCCTATTAGAAACTAAGGGATATTAAGGCCTCCTTTTAATAGAGTACCGGACCAAAGCATTAACACTTAGTGAATACATGAACTCCTCAAACTACGGTCATCACCGGGAGTGGTCTCGATTATTGTCACTTCGGGGTTACCGGATCATAACACATAGTAGGTTCAAGAACTCACATATATTCATGAAAACATAATAGGTTCAGATCTGAAATCATGGCACTCGGGCCCTAGTGACAAGCATTAAGCATAGCAAAGTCATAGCAACATCAATCTCAGGACATAGTGGATACTAGGGATCAAACCCTAACAAAACTAACTTGATTACATGGTAAATCTCATCCAACCCATCACCGCCCAGCAAGCCTATGATGGGATTACTCACGCACGGCGGTGAGCATCATGAAATTGGTTATGGAGGAAGGTTGATGATGACGACGGCGACGGATTCCCCTCTTCGGAGCCCCGAACGGACTCCAGATCAGCCCTCCCGAGAGAGATTAGGGCTTGGCGGCGGCTCCATATCGTAAAACGCGATGAATCCTTCTCTCCGATTTTGTTCTCCCCGAATGTGAATATATAGAGTTGGAGTTGAGGTCGGTGGAGCTCCAGGGGGCCCACGAGACAGGGGGCGCGCCTAGGGGGGGGGGGGGTAGGCGCGCCCCCACCCTCGTGGACAGGGTGTGGGGCCCCTGGTCTTGATTCTTTCGCCAGTAGTTTTTATATATTCCAAAAATATTCTCCGTGAAGTTTCAGGTCATTCCGAGAACTTTTATTTCTGCACAAAAATAACACCATGGCAATTCTGCTGAAAACAGCGTCAGTCCGGGTTAGTTCCATTCAAATCATGCAAGTTAGAGTCCAAAACAAGGGCAAAAGTGTTTGGAAAAGTAGATACGATGGAGACGTATCAACTCCCCCAAGCTTAAACCTTTGCTTGTCCTCAAGCAATTCAGTTGACAAACTGAAAGTGATAAAGAAAAACTTTTACAAACTCTGTTTGCTCTTGTTTTTGTAAATATGTAAAGCTAGCATTCAAGTTTTCAGCAAAGATTATGAACTAACCATATTCACAATAACACTTAGGTCTCATGTTTACTCATATCAATGGCATAATCAACTAGCGAGCAATAATAATAAATCTTGGATGACAACACTTTCTCAAAACAATCATAATATGATATAACAAGATGGTATCTCGCTAGCCCTTTCTGAGACCGCAAAACATAAATGCGGAGCACCTCTGAAGATCAAGGACTGACTAAACATTGTAATTCATGGTAAAAGAGATCCAGTCATAGTCATACTCAATATAAACTAATAATAATGCATGCAAATAACAGCGGTGCTCTCCAGCTGGTGCTTTTTAATAAGAGGATGATGACTCAACATAAAAGTAAATAGATAGACCCTTCGTAGAGGGAAGCAGGGATTTGTAGAGGTGCCAGAGCTCGATTTTTGAAATAGAGATGAATAATATTTTGAGCTGCATACTTTCATTGTCTTCCATGCTACACACATTATAGGCGGTTCCCAAGCAGAATGGTAAAGTTTATACTCCCCCACCACCAACAAGCATCAATCCATGGCTTGCCCGAAACAACGGGTGCCTCCAACTAACAACAGTCCTGGGGGAGTTTTGTTTGCAATTATTTTGATTTGGTTTGAGCATGGGACTGGGCATCCCGGTGACCAGCCATTTTCTCGTGAGTGAGGAGTGGAGTATACTCCTCTTGAGAATAACTTGCCTAGCATGGAAGATACAGACAACCCTAGTTGATACATGAGCTATTCGAGCATACAAAACAGAATTTCATTTGAAGGTTTAGAGTTTGGCACATACAAATTTACTTGGAACGGCAGGTAGATACCGCATATAGGAAGGTATGGTGGACTCATATGGATTAACTTTGGGGTTTATGGAAGTGGATGCACAAGCAGTATTCCCGCTTAGTACAAGTGAAGGCTAGAGAAAGACTGGGAAGCGACCAACTAGAGAGCGACAACAGTCATGAACATGCATTAAAATTAAGAAACATTGAGTGCAAGCATGAGTAGGATATAATCCACCAAGAACATAAATATCGTGGAGGCTATGTTGATTTTGTTTCAACTACATGTGTGAACATGTGCCAAGTCGAGCCACTTGAATCATTCAAAGGAGGATACCACCCTATCATACCACATCACAACCATTTTAATAGCATGTTGGCACGCAAGGTAAACCACTATAAACTCCTAGATAATTAAGCATGACATGAGCAACTATAATCTCTAATTGTCATTGCAAACATGTTTCATTCATAATAGGCTGAATCAGGAACGATGAACTAATCATATTTACAAAAACAAGATGGTCGAATTCATACCAGCTTCTCTCATCTCAATCAGTCCATCATATATCGTCATTATTGCCTTTCACTTGCACGACCGAACGGTGTGGATAATAATAATAGTGCACGTGCATTGGACTAAGCTGGAATCTGCAAGCATTTAATACAAGGGAGAAGACAACGTAATATGGGCTCTTGGTTAAATTAACAATAATGCATATAAGAGCCACTCAACATTTTCATTATGGTCTTCTCCTCTCGACCCCCAAAGAAAAGAAATAAAACTATTTACACGGGAAAGCTCCCAACAAGCAAAAGAAGAACGAGAAATCTTTTTGGGTTTTCTTTTAATTACTACTACTACAGGCATGGAAAGTAAACTAACTAAAAGCTACAACTAAATTTTTTTGGTTTTTCTTAAGGTTTTTCAAACATACAAGAAGAAAGCGAGAAAAAGGAAAATAAACTAGCATGGATATTACAATGAAAAAGTATGAGCACCGACAACTGGAATGAGTGTGTGAACAAGAATGTAATGTCGGTGAGAAATATGTACTCCCCCAAGCTTAGGCTTTTGGACTAAGTTGGTCTATGCCCATGGATGGCCTGGCGGATATTCGAAGTTGTAACTGGGGTCGTACTGAGATCCAGCAGCTACTGCCTCAAGAGCTGCAGCTTGGAGGCGAGATGCCTCCGTCCTCCTCTCGTACTCGTTCGCCTCCTCCCTGGTTATAACATATCTCCTTTTTGCCTGAAAATCAAAGAAAGCAGGAGCAGGGACAGCAACATGGATGGTGCGGCGTCTGTCAAAGATTAGTCGGTATTGGAGGAACTGTTCATTCCTCTCAACAAACTGATGACGAACCATAGCATTATAATCTAAATAAGCAGGAGGAAATTCCATATCATTTTCATGTATGGGTATCTCAAGATAATTAGCTACACGGGTTGCATAAATTCCACCAAACGAATCTCCACTAATACTGTTATGATGCAACCTTCGTGCAACAATAGCCCCCAAGTTGTATTGTTAATCTCCTAATACAACACTCTTGAGAACACTAAGATCTGGAACACACATGTGACAAGCCTCATCCTTGCTGTTAATGCATCTACCTATAAAGAGAGCAAAATAATGTATAGCAGGAAAATGAATGCTCCCTATGGTAGCTTGTGTTATTTCTCTAGATTCCCCCATAGTGATACTAGCAAGAAAATCTTTAAACTCAGATTTGCGAGGTTCACTAGCACTACCCCATTGCAGGAGTTTACAAGCAGTATTAAAATCTTCTAAGTCCATGGTATAAGATTTATCATAGAGATCAAATAGGACAGTGTGAGAATTGCGCGAGGATGTAAATTTAAACCTTCTCACAAAGGAACCAGTTAGGTGGTAATATTGGGGGCACTTATCTAACATGAAGCCCTCGAGTTCAGCATTACGCACATATGCGTCAAATTCCTCCTTAATTCCGGCTTGGACCATGAAATTTTCTGACGGCCATTCACAAGCCGCACTTGAGCTTCTCTTGGTAGTTCATAGTCCGGCTCACGTATTGCGGGCCTGGGTCCTTGCTTCCTTGAAGAACCACCTTGGTACATTTTCCTAAACATATTTCTTCCTCTGGAAAATTTCTGAAATTTTTAGTAACTTTAAAATAAAAGTGAACCAAACTCAACAAAATTGATAGCAACTACTCCCACAAGTGCCTAGAGACTATATCATGCATTGGAACTACTTGGGACCAACTAAATTTGACATGCAAGCTCAATAATAGGGTCACCTAAGCAGCAAAAAATTGCAATAAATAAAGCACTAGAACAAAAACTAATTGGACCATTGGAGGAGTCAAATACCGAAGAACAATCCCCCAAAGCAGTTTTGTGAGTGGAGCTTTGAGCAAGGAGATCGAAAATCACAGCAAGATGAGCTAGAACACGGGTTTGAGTTAGGTGGTGATTTTTTTCTGGAGGAAGACGAAGTGTCTGGGTGCAGGAATAAGTGGAGGGGGGCCACGTGGGGCCCACGAGGCAGGGGGCGCGCCCAGGGGGGTGGGCGCGCCCTGCACCCTTGTGGCCAGGTGGTTGCCCCCTCTGGTGTGTTCTTAGTGCCAATAATTCTGAAATAATTTAGATAAAATCATATTTCATTTTCGGGGCATTTGGAGAACTTTTATTTTCGGGGTATTTTTTTATTGCTAGGATAATTCAGAAAACAGACAGAAAATACTATTTTTGCTTTATTTAATCTAAATAACACAAAGTAAAAGGAGGTTACAGAGAGTTGTGCTTTCTAACTTCATCCATCTCATGCTCATCAAAAGGAATCCACTAACAAGGTTGATCAAGTCTTGTTAACAAACTCATTCCGAATCTCATGAAACCGGAGAAATTTTGAATAACACTAAGTTACCTCAACGGGGATATGCACATCCCCAATAATAAGAATATCATATTTCTTCTTGATTGTAGGAAGAGGAAATTCAAAACCTCCAATAGTAATCGTTGGAATTTTTCCCATAGAATTGATACTGTGAACTTGAGGTTGTTTCCTCGGAAAGTGTATCGTATGCTCATTACCATTAACATGAAAAGTTACATTGCCTTTGTTGCAATCAATAACAGCCCCTGCAGTATTCAAAAATTGTCTACCAAGGATAATCGATATACTATCATACTCGGAAATATCAAGAATAACAAAGTCTGTTAAAATAGTAACGTTTGCAACTACGACAGGCACATCCTCACAAATACCGACACGTATAACAGTTGACTTATCAGCCATTTGCAAAGATATTTCAGTAGGTGTCAACTTTTTCAAATCAAGTCTACGATATAAAGAGACAGGCATAACACTAACACCGTCTCCAAGATCACATAAAGCAGTTTTAACATAGTTTCTTTTAATGGAGCATGGTATAGTTGGTACTCCTGGATCTCCACGTTTCTTTGGTATTCCACCATTAAATGTATAATTAGCAAGCATGGTGGAAATTTCAGCTTCCGGTATCATTCTTTTATTTGTAACAATTTCTTTCATATACTTAGCATAAGGATTCATTTTAAGCATATCAGTCAAACGCATACGCAAAAAGATAGGTCTAATCATTTCAGCAAAGCGCTCAAAATCCTCATCATCCTTTTTCTTGGATGGTTTAGGAGGAAATGGCATGGGTTTCTGAACCCATGGTTCTCTTTCTTTACCGTGCTTCATAGCAACAGAGTCTCTCTTATCATAACGTTGATTCTTTGATTGTGGGTTATCAAGATCAACATCAGGTTCAATGTCTACATCATTGTTATTGCTAGGTTGAGCATCAACATGAACATTATTATTAACATTATCACTAGGTTCATGTTCATCACCAGATTGTATTTCAGCATCAGAAATAGAAATATCATTGGGATTCTCAGGTGTGTCTTCAACAGGTTCACTAGAAGCATGCAAAGTCCTATCATTTTTCTTTTTCTTCTTTCTAGAAGGACTAGGTGCATCAACATTAGTTCTCTGAGAATCTTGCTCAATTCTCTTAGGGTGGCCTTCAGGATACAAAGGTTCCTGAGTCATTTTACCCTCTCTAGTCACAACTCTAACATCATTATCATTTTTCTTATTATTTAATTCATTGAGCAAATCATTTTGAGCTTTAAGCACTTGTTCTCACTACTAGGGAAAAGCCTATGCACAGAATCTTACCAGCAGCGCGCTTTAAAATAAGGCGCTGCTGCTAACTAGCAGCAGCGCGTGCGCACAAAACGCGCTGCTGAAATAAATGTATCAGTAGCGCGCCCGGTCTAAGACGCGCTACTGCTATAATTGCCATGATGCCGCCGCGAGGCTAGTTCTAGCAGCAGCGCAGTAACATGAAGAGCGCTCCTACTACGGATCATAGCAGTAGCGCATTTGCACAATAACCGCTACTGATAAGTTTACTACAAAAATTTAGTCCCACCTCGCTCCGTGAAGAGAGTTTGTACCACCTTAAATATGTTACTTCTCAAACTTCCACAAGCACTTGGTCTTCATTGAACTCTATGTGTAGAATTTGTGGCCGCAATATGAGTCTTCACCAGTTCCTAAACTAGTGAGGACTCATATTGACAAATCAGATTGTACACAAAAAGATCATTGATGATCAATGTATTTTTTATGTCTATTTTTACATGCTGACACATAGTAGTAGCGCGTTCTTTGTGAAAGGCGCTACTGCTAGGTCGTTTAGCAGTAGCGCCTTTTGCAATAGCGCGCTACTGCTAAGCCATTCCATCTCTCCCTCTCCTCTATCCGATCCACTCACACTCACACTCACTCGATCTCCCCCTCAACCCCCACGCCGGTCCTCCCCCGTCGCCCCTCCTCTGATCTGCGCCGCCGTCACCTCCTCCTCCTCGCTGGACTCGGTACCAGCCTCCTCCTCCTTCCTCTATCCAGTCGCTGCTGGCCGGCCCCTCCACGCTCCGCCTTCCTCCTCCGTCCTCCCTCCACTCGCCGCCGACCGGCCCCTCCTCGCTCCATCTTCCTCCTCCGTCCTACTCTCTTCTCCCTCCTCGAGCCGCCCCTCCTTCTCCCTCCTCCATCCACAACCCCTCCTCCCTGCTACATTTTGATTCAGTAGGCTAGTTGATTTAGTAGGCTAGTTGATTTAGTTGATTTAGTATGCTAGTTGATTTAGTTGATTTAGAACATTTTGATTCAGTTGATTTAGTAGGCTAGTTGATTTAGTAGCCTAGTTGATTTAGAACATTTTGATTTAGTTGATTTAGTATGCTAGTGGATTTAGTAGGCTAGTTGATTTAGTATGCACCATTTTATTGTTATTTTTCTATACATGGATAGGTAGATGCTTTTGTTTTTTTGTAATAAGTTATTTTTTGGCAAAATGTAGGTGCCAATTTAGTTAAATTTGCCACTTGTTTTTTTAATCAATTATCTTAGCCAATAGGGGCCAAATGAGATGAAATGTCTTGGTAGGTGGTACCCTTATTTGGTAGATATTTTTGAAAAGTTTTTTCGGCAATAGGTGCCACCGAAATGATTTGTCCATAAAATTGCTTCTCGCGGAAGAACCAAAAATATCACATGCTACTGTTTTTCTTTCCTGTGAAGTGAATCGTTAATCCTTTGCTCATATTGCTTTAGGAAAATGGCGCCACCACCACCACCACTATGTCGACTGTGCAAGTCAAGGTGCGCCAGCAGCCTTGCAACTGGCAAGCTGTTCGACATCTACTTCCAGGCGAGTTTTCGTCATGCGACGGTAAGAAATTAGATGAAATGTAACAACTATTTTATTTTTAGTGTTGGCATTACTGCATTGTGTCATTTTGCTTTTTTTACATAGATCGTCGCATGCAATGTGAGGTTGAAATTCAACAAGCTGACAGGAGACACTGTGACATTTGAGGCTCCTGGGGGGCCGTACACTATGGAGGTCAAGAAAGGACGCAATATGTCGCAGATTGGAGGAGATGGATGGGTCCGTTTCCTTGCCCGCATGCGTCTTACTGGTGGTGAGTTGATCAGCTTCTCCTTCAGAGCAGAAAGACCCAAGCTGGCTGTCATTTATCTCAACCTGGTGGAAGATGATGAAGATGACGAAGATGATGAAGATAATGAGGACCCACTCGATGAAGATGATGAGAACCCACTTCATGAAGCCATCGTAGCTCAAAGAATGAGGCTGAGCGAGGAGGAGGTGTGCAACCTATGGGACATAATTCTGCCACGTGATGATTTTGTCGGGGTGCCATTCGTGACCTGCCTGATAAGTACCATGGTCGATCGGCATGAAATGGTATGTTATACGTACTGACTGTAGTAATTTGATGATATATATGCTTTATTGTTATACTTACGAATGCAAATTATCTGATGATATGCTTAGTGAATCCGATGATATGCTTAGTGTAGAGTCCAATGATATGCTTTGTGGAATCTAGTCGATGATATGCTTTAGTGTAGAGTCTGATCACATGCTTATTAGTGTAGAATCCAAGGAACTATTAATAGTGTAGATAATCCATATATACTTATTAGTAGAATTCATGATTAGTTAGTACAAATGCGTAGTACTGTGTCTTTTGATAGTGTAGAAATCTAGACTTAATAGAAATATATTTGCAAGAGTATGTGCGAGGCTATTTATCAATTGATATGTTTTCTTATTCAGAAATTGCCAAAGAACCTATCTGTGAGTTGTGGTATCGAGCCTGATGAAGAAGGCCCAGCTGGACTACGCCTTACCACAAGGGGCTCCGTCACCACCTATACTTACCGCGTGGACACAGACGGTCGCACACACTTAAACTCGGTTGGGTGGAAGAGATTCCTCGTTGGCAAGAATCTTCGTGTTGGACAGGCCATCCTAATTACTATCAGGAACACCCACCGCCCAGGCTTGAGGATGATCGTCGTCGATATCATCTAGAACTACATATGTGTGTGTGTGGCTATATCATCTAGAACTACATATGATGATCATCGTCGATATCATGTAGAACTACATATGATGATCGTCGTCGATATCATCTAGAACTACATATGATGATCGTCGTCGATATCACCTTGTACTGCTTGAGGATGCATGTTGAGTATATATGAAATTGTTATCTAGTACTCCCTCCATTCCAAATTACTCGTCGTGGTTTTAGTTCAAATTTGAACTAAAACCACGACGAGTAATTTGGAGCCGAGGGAGTACTACCCAGTACCTATAATGCTTTATGAAATTGATATCTAGTAGTACCTAGTATCTGGAAATTGCAGTTTATTGAAGCTAGGAAGCCGGGGGGGGGGGGGAATGATGAAAGATATAGCAGTAGCGCGGGGCCAGGAAATCGCTACAGCTAATTAATAGTAGCGTGCTCCGGAAACGCGCTGCTGATATAGTCCATAGTAGTAGCGCGGGTACAAACCGCGCTACTACTAACAGTTAGCTGTAGCGCCTTATTGGTAGCGCGGTTGCCCGCGCTGCTGATAGCCTCAAAACCCGCGCTACTACTAGGGTTTTCCCTAGTAGTGTCTACTTTAGTGGTAACCATAGAAGCATGTTTAATAATGAGTTTAAGTTCACCTTCAACTCTAAGAATATAATCACTCAAGTGTTCAATCATATAAGCATTACGTTTCAATTGTCTACCAACATAAGCATTGAAGTTTTCTTGTTTAACAATAAAATTATCAAACTCATCTAAGAATTGGCTAGCAGACTTATAACGAGGAATATCACCTTCATCAAATCTACAGAGAGAATTTACCTTTACTACTAGTGTCGGGTTATCAAGACCATGTATTTCTTCAATAGGTGGTAAATTCTTAACATCTTCTGCTTTAATACCATTTTATTTCATAGATTTCTTTGCCTCTTGCATATCTTCAGGACTGAGAAATAGAATACCCCTTTTCTTTGGAGTTGGCTTAGGAGTTGGTTCAGGAAGTGTCCAGTTATTTTCATTAGTCAACATATTATTCAATAGCAATTTAGCTTGATCAACTGTTCTTTCCCGGAAAACACAACCAGCACAACTATCCAGGTGGTCTTTGGAAGCCTCGGTTAGTCCATTATAAAAGATATCAAGTATTTCATTTTTCTTGAGAGGATGATCAGGCAAAGCATTAAGTAATTGGAGAAGCCTCCCCAAGCTTGTGGGAGACTCTCTTCTTCAATTTGCACAAAATTATATGTTTCCCTTAAAGCAGCTTGTTTCTTATGAGCGGGGAAATATTTAGCAGAGAAGTAATAAATCATATGCTGGGGACTACGCACACAACCAAGATCAAGAGAATTAAACCATGTTTTAACATCACCCTTTAATGAGAACGGAAATAGTTGAAGGATATAGTAGTAGCGAGTTTTCTCATCATTAGTGAATAGGGTGGCTACATCATTTAACTTAGTAAGATGTGCCACAACAGTTTCAGATTCATAGCCATAAAAAGGATCAGATTCGACCAAAGTAATTATCTTAGGGTCGACAGAGAAATCGTAATCCTTATCGGAAATACAGATAGGTGAAGTAGCAAAAGCAGGGTCATATTTCATTCTAGCATTCAAAGATTTTTCTTTCAGCTTAGCTAATAATTACTTAAGATCATATCTATCATTGCAAGCAAGAAAATCTCTAGCAGTTTCTTCATCCATAACATAACCCTCAGGCACAATAGGCAATTCATATCTAGGGGGAGAATCTTCATCATCACTTTCATCAATATTATCAGTTTCAATAGTTTCATTCTCTCTAACCCTAGCAAGTTGTTCATCAAGAAATTCACCTAATGGCACAGTAGTATCAAGCATAGAAGTAGTTTCATCATAAGTATCATGCATAGCATAAGTGGCATCATCAATAACATGCGACATATCAGAATTAATAGTGGAAGCAGGTTTAGGTGTCGCAAGTTTACTCAAAACAGAAGGAGAATCAAGTGCAGAGCTAGATGGCAGTTCCTTACCTCCCCTCGTAGTTGAGGGATAAATCTTGGTTTTTTCGTCTTTCAAGTTCCTCATAGTGCTCAGCAGATATAAATCCCAAGTGACTCAAAGAATAGAGCTATGCTCCCCGGCAATGGCGCCAGAAAATAGTCTTGATAACCCACAAGTATAGGGGATCGCAACAGTTTTCGAGGGTAGAGTATTCAACCCAAATTTATTGATTCGACACAAGGGGAGCCAAAGAATATCCTCAAGTATTAGTAGTTGAGTTGTCAATTCAACCACACCTGGATAACTTAGTATCTGTAGCAAAGTATTTAGTAGCAAAGTAGTATGGAAGTAACGGTAATGGTAGCAACCTTCCTCCATCACCAATTTCATGATGCTCACCGCCGTGCGTGAGTAATTCCATCGTAGGCTTGCTGGACGGTGATGGGTTCGATGAGATTTATCATGTAATCGAGTTAGTTTTGTTAGGGTTTGATCCCTACTATCCACTATGTTCGGAGATTGATGTTGCTATGACTTTGCTATGCTTAATGCTTGTCACTAGGGCCCGAGTGCCATGATTTCAGATCTCAACCTATTATGATTTCATGAATATATGTGAGTTCTTGATCCTATCTTGCATATCTATAGTCACCTACTATGTGTTATGATCCGGCAACCCCGAAGAGACAATAATCAGGACCACTCCCGGTGATGACCGTAGTTTGAGGAGTTCATGTATTCACTATGTGTTAATGCTTTGGTCCGGTACTCTATTAAAAGGACGCCTTAATATCCCTTAGTTTCCAATAGGACCCCGCTGCCACGGGAGGGTAGGACAAAAGATGTCATGCAAGTTCTTTTCCATAAGCACGTATGGCTATATTCGGAATACATGCCTACATTACATTGATGAATTGGAGCTAGTTCTGTGTCACCCTATGTTATAACTGTTGCATGAATAATCGCATCCGGCATAATTCTCCATCACCGATCCAATGCCTACGAGCTTTTCACTTATGTTCTCCGCTTAGTTACTTTTCTGTTGCCACTGTTACAATTACTACAAAACTACTACGGTTACTTTTTCTACCATTACCGTTACTTCCATACTACTTTACTACTAAATACTTTGCTGCCGATATTAAGTTATCCATGTGTGGTTGAATTGACAACTCAACTGCTAATTCATGAGAATATTCTTTGGCTCCCCTTGTGTCGAATCAATAAATTTGGGTTGAATACTCTACCCTCGAAAACTGTTGCGATCCCCTATACTTGTGGGTTATCAAGACTATTTTCTGGCGCCGTTGCCGGGGAGCATAACTCTATTCTTTGAGTCACTTGGGATTTATATCTGCTGGTCCCTATGAGGAACTTGAAAGACGAGAAAACCAAAATTTATCCCTCAACTACGAGGGGAGGTAAGGAACTGCCATCTAGCTCTGCACTTGAGCCACCTTCTATTTTGAGTTAGCTTGCGACACCTAAACCTGCTTCTGCTATTAATTCTGATATGTCGCATGTTATTGATGATGCCACTTCTGCTATGCATGATACTTATGATGAAACTACTTCTATGCTTGATACTACTGTGCCACTAGGTGAATTTCTGGATGAACAACTTGCTAGGGCTAGAGAGAATGAAATTATTGAAACTGATAATATTGATGAAAGTGATGATGAAGATTCTCCCCCTAGATATGAATTGCCTGTTGTGCCTGAGGGTTATGTTATGGATGAAGAAACTGCTAGAGACTTTCTTGCTTGCAATGATAGAAGTGATCTTAAGATATTATTAGTTAAGCCTAAAGAAAAATCTCTGAATGCTAGAATGAAATATGACCCTGCTTTTGCTACTTCACCTATCTTTGTTACTGATAAGGATTATGATTTCTCTGTTGATCCTAAGATAATTACTTTGGTTGAATCTGATCCTTTCTATGGCTATGAATCTGAAACTGTTGTGGCACATCTTACTAAATTAAATGATATAGCCACCCTGTTTACTAATGATGAGAAAACTTGCTACTATTATATCCTTAAATTATTTTCGTTCTCATTAAAGGGTGATGCTAAGATATGGTTTAATTCTCTTGATCCTGGTTGTGTGCGTAGTCCCCAGCATATGATTTATTACTTCTCTGCTAAATATTTCCCGGCTCATAAGAAACAAGCTGCTTTAAGGGAAACATATAATTTTGTGCAAATTGAAGAAGAGAGTCTCCCACAAGCTTCGGGGAGGCTTCTCCAATTACTGAATGCTTTGCCTGATCATCCTCTCAAGAAAAATGAAATACTTGATATCTTTTAGAATGGACTAACCGATGCTTCCAGAGACCACCTGGATGTTGTGCTGGTTGTGTTTTCAGGGAAAGAACTGTTGATCAAGCTGAAATTCTTTTGAATAATATGTTGACTAATGAAAATAATTGGACACTTCCTGAACCAACTCCTAATCCAACTCCAAAGAAAAGGGGTATTCTATTTGTCAGTCCTGAAGATATGCAAGAGGCAAAGAAATCTATGAAGGAAAAAGGTATTAAAGCTGAAGATGTTAAGAATTTACCTCATGTTGAAGAAATAAGTGGTCTTAATTTACCATCTATTGAAGAAACACATGGTCTTAATTTACTGCCTGTTGAAGAAACACATGGTCTTGATAACCCGACACAGGTAGTAAAGGTAAATTCTCTCTATAGATATGATAAAGCTGAAATCCCTCCTATTAAGTTTGCTAGCCAATGTTTAGATGAGTTTGATAACTTTATGGTTAAGCAAGAAGATTTTAATTCTTATTTTGGTAGACAACTGAAACACAATGCTTATATGATTGAACACTTGGGTGATTATATGTCTAGCGTTAAAGGTGAACTTAAACTTATTAGTAAACATGCTTCTATGGTCACCACTCAAGTAGAACAAGTACTTAAAGCTCAGAATGATTTTCTCAATGAATTGAATAGTAAGAATAATGACTTTGCTGTTAGAGTTGCAACTAGAGGGGGTAAAATGACTCAGGAACCTTTGTATCCTGAGGGCCACCTTAAGAGAATTGAGCAAGATTCTCAGAGAACTAAAGTAGATGCACCTAGTCCTTCTAAGAGGAAGAAAAAGAAAAATGATAGGACTTTGCATGCTTCTAGTGAACCTGTTGTTCACACACCTGAGAATCCCAATGATAATTCTATTTCTGATGCTGAAACACAATCTGGTAATGAACATGAACCTAGTGATAAAATTAATGATGATGTTCATGTTGTTGCTCAACCTAGCAATGACAATGATGTAGAGATTGAACCTGCTGTTGATCTTGATAACCCACAATCAAAGAATCAACATTAGGATAAGAGAGACTTTGTTGCTAGGAAGCACGGTAAGGAAAGAGAACCATGGGTTCAGAAACCCATGCCATTTCCTCCTAAGCCATCCAAGAAAAAGGATGATGAGGATTTTGAGCGCTTTGCTGAAATGATTAGACCTATCTTTTTGCATAGGCGTTTGACTAATATGCTCAAAATGAATCCTTATGCTAAGTACATGAAAGAAATTGTTACAAACAAAAGAAAGATACCGGAAGATGAAATTTCCACCATGCTTTCTAATTATAATTTTAAGGGTGGAATACCAAAGAAACTTAGAGATCCAGGGGTACCAACTATACCATGCTCCATTAAAAGAAATTATGTTAGAACTGCTTTATGTGATCCATGAGCCGGTGTTAGTGTTGATTTGAATAAGTTGACACCTACTGAAATATCTTTGCAAATGACTGATAAATCAACTGCTATACCTGTCGGTATTTGTGAGGATGTGCCTGTTGTGGTTGCAAACATTACTATTTTAACGGACTCTGTTATTCTTGATATTCCCGAGGACGATAGTATGTCTATTATTCTTGGAAGACCCTTTTTGAATACTGCAGGGGCTGTTATTGATTCCAACAAAGGCAATGTCACTTTTCATGTTAATGGTAATGAGCATACGGTACACTTTCCGAGGAAACAACCTCAAGTTCATAGTATAAACTCTATTGGAAAAATTCCATCCATTATTTTTGGAGGATTTGAATTTCCTCTTCCTACTGTCAAGAAGAAATAGGATATTCTTATTATTGGGGACGTGCATATCCCCGTTGAGGTAACCTAGTGCTATTCGAAAATTCTCCGGTTTCATGCGATTCAGAATGAGTTTGTTAACAAGACTTGATCAACCTTGTTAGTGGATTCCTTTTGATGAGCATGAGATGGATGAAGTTAGAAAGCACAACCTTCTGTACCCTCCTTTTACTTTCTGTTATTTAGATTTAATAAAGCAAAATTAGTATTTTCTGTTAGTTTTCTGAATTATCCGTGCAATAAAAAATACTCCAAAAAAAGTTCTCCAAATGCCCCAAAATTGAAATATGATTTTTCTGGAATATTTGAGAATATTTGGCAGTGGGAACACAACAGGGGGAGCAAGTACCTGGCCACGAGGGTCCAGGGCGCGCCCACACCCCCTGGGCGCGCCCCCTGCCTCGTGGGCCCATGGTGGCTCCCCTCCACTTATTCCAGCCATCACACCTCCTTCTTCCTCCCCAAAAATATCACCAGCCAGCTCAAGCACGAGTTCTAGCTCATCTTGCTGCCATTTTCGATCTCCTTGCTCAAAGCTCCACTCAGAAAACTGCTTTGGGGGATTGTTCTTTGGTATGTGACTCCTCCAATGGTCCCATTAGTTTTTGTTCTAGTGCTTTATTCATTGCAAATTTTTGCTGCCTAGGTGACCCTGTTCTTGAGCTTGCATGTCAAATTTATATGGTCCCAAGTAGTTCTAATGCATGATATAGTTTCTAGGCACTTGTGGGAGTAGTTGCTATCAATATTGTTGAGTTTGGTTCACTTTTATTTTAAGTTACCAAAATTTTCAGAAATTTTCCAGAGGAAGAAATATGTTTAGGAAAATGTACCAAGGTGGTTCTTCAAGGAAGCAAGGACCCAGGCCCGCAATATGCGATGCGGACGATGAACCACCGAGGGACGCTCAAGTGCGGCCCTGTGAATGGCCGTCAGAAGATTTCATGGTCCAAGCAGGAATTAAAGAGGAATTTGATGCATATGTGCGTAACGCTGATTTGGAGGGCTTCGTGTTAGATAAGTGCCTCCAACATTATTACCTTACTGATTCCTTTGTGAGAAGATTTAGATTTTCATGTTCATGCAACTCTCACATTGTCCTGTTTGATCTTTATGATAAATCCTATACCATGGACCTATAGGATTTTAGTATTGCTTGTAAACTCCCGCAATGCGGTAGTCCTGGTGAACCTCGCAAATCTGAGTTTAGAGATTTTCTTGCTAGTATCACAGTGGGGGAATCTAGAGAAATAACACAAACTACCATAGGGAGCATTCATTTTCCTGCTATACATTATTTTGCTCTCTTTATAGGCCGATGCATAAACGGTAAGGATGAGGCATGCCACATGTGTGTTCCTGATGTCAGTGTTCTCAGGAGTGCTGTATTAGGAGATAAACATTATAATTTGGGAGCTATTGTGGCGCGTAGGTTGCATAATAACAGTATGAATGAAGATTTGTTTGGTGGAATTTATGCAACCCGTTTAGCTAATTATCTTGAGATACCTATTCATGACTATGATATGGAATTGCCCCTGCTTATCTAGATTTTAATGCCATGGTTCGCCATCAGTTTATTGAGAGGAACGCACCACCTCTCCAGTACGGACTAATCTTTGACAGGCATCACGCTGTCAATATTATTCTCCCTGCTCCTACTCTCTTTGACTTTCAGGCAAAGGGGAGATATGTCATAACCAGGGAGGAGGCAAATGAGTACGAGAGGAGGACGAGGGAAGCTCGCCTCCAAGCTGCAGCCCACGATGCAATAGCCGCTGCTTCTTAGTACGACCCCAACTACAACTTTGGATATCCGCCAGGCCAGCAGTGGCAGTAGATCAACTTAGGAAAAAAGCCTAAGCTTGGGGGAGTATGTATTTCTCACCGACATTACATTCATGTTCACACGCTCATGCTAGTTGTCGGTGCTCATACTTTTTCATTGTGCTATCCATGCTAGTTTATTTTCCTTTTTTATGCTTTCTTCTTGTGTGTTTGAAAAACCTTAAGAAAAACCAAAAAAAATTAGTTGTAGCTTTTAGCTAGTTTACTTTCCATGCTTGTAGTAGTAGTAATTAAAAGAAAACCCAAAAAGATTTCTTGTTCTTCTTTTGCTTGTTGGGAGCTTTCCCGTGTAAATAGTTTTATTTATTTTCTTGTTCTTTGGGGGTCGAGAGGAGAAGACCATAACGAAAATGTTGAAGTGGCTCTTATATGCATTATTGTTGATTTAACCAAGAGCCCATATTGCCTTGTCTTCTCCTGTTTATTGAATGCTTGCAGATTCCGGCTTAGTCTAATGCACGTGCACTATTATTATTATACACATCGTTCGGTCGTGCAAGTGAAAGGCAATAATGACGATATATGATGGACTGACTGAGATGAGAGAAGCTGGTATAAACTCGACCTCTCTTGTTTTTGTAAATATGATTAGTTCATCATTCCTGATTCAGCCTATTATGAATAAACATGTTTGCAATGACAATTAGAGATTATAGTTGCTTATGCCATGCTTAATTAGCTAGGAGTTTATAATGGTTTACCTTGCGTGCCAACATGCTATTAAAATGGTTGTGATGTGGTATAGTAGGGTGGTATCCTCCTTTGAATGATTCAAGTGACTTGACTTGGCACATGCTCACGGATGTAGTTGAAACAAAATCAACATAGCCTTCACGATATTTATGTTCATTGTGGATTATATCGTACTCATGCTTGCACTCAATGTTCATTAATTTTAATGCATGTTCATGACTGTTGTCGCTCTCTAGTTGGTCGCTTCCCAGTCTTTTTCTAGCCTTCACTTGTACTAAGCGGGAGTGCTGCTTGTGCATCCACTTCCATAAACCCCATAGTTATTCCATATGAGTCTACCATACCCTCCTATATGCGGTATCTACCTGCCGTTCCAAGTAAATTTGTATGTGCCAAACTCTAAACCTTCAAATGAAATTCTGTTTTGTATGCTCGAATAGCTCATGTATCAACTAGGGCTGTCTGTATCTTCCATGCTAGGCGGGTTATTCTCAAGAGGAGTGGACTCCGCTCCTCACTCACGAGAAAATGGCTGGTCACCGGGATGCCAAGTCCCATGCTTTATGCAAATCAAATCGAAATAATTGCAAACAAAACTCCCCCGGGACTCTTGTTAGTTGGAGGCACTCGTTGTTTCGAGCAAGCCATGGATTGATGCTTGTTGGTGGAGGGGGAGTATAAACTTTACCATTCTGTTTGGGAACCGCCTATAATGTGAGTAGCATGGAAGATATCGAGATCTCTCGGTTGTTATGTTGACAATGAAAGTATACCACTCAAAATATTATTTATCTCTATTTCAAAATCGAGCTCTGGCACCTCTACAAATCCCTGCTTCCCTCTGCGAAGGGCCTATCTATTTACTTTTATGTTGAGTCATCACCCTCTTATTAAAAAGCACCAGCTGGAGAGCACCGCTGTCATTTGCATCCATTACTATTAATTTATATTGAGTATGACTGGATCTCTTTTACCATGAATTACAATGTTTAGTCAGTCCTTGATCTTTAAAGGTGCTCTGCATTTATGTTTTGCGGTCTCAGAAAGGGCTAGCGAGATACCATCTTGTTATATCATATTATGATTGTTTTGAGAAAGTGTTGTCATCCGAGATTTATTATTATTGCTCGCTAGTTGATTATGCCATTGATATGAGTAAACATGAGACCTAAATGTTATTGTGAATATAGTTAGTCATAATCTTTGCTGAAAACTTGAAAGCTGGCTTTACATATTGACAACAACAAGAGCAAATAGAGTTTGTAAAAGTTTTTCTTTATCACTTTCAGTTTGTCAACTGAATTGCTTGAGGACAAGCAAAGGTTTAAGCTTGGGGGAGTTGATACGTCTCCATCGTATTTACTTTTCCAAACACTTTTGCCCTTGTTTTGGACTCTAACTTGCATGGTTTGAATGGAACTAACCCAGACTGACGCTGTTTTCAGCAGAATTGCCATGGTGTTATTTTTATGCAGAAACAAAAGTTCTCGAAATGACCTGAAAATCAACGGAAAATTATTTTGGAATATATAAAAAATACTGGCGAAACAATCAAGGCCAGGGGGCCCACACCCTGTCCACGAGGGTGGGAGGCGCGCCTACCCCCCTGGGCGCGCCCCTGCCTCGTGGGCCCCCTGGTGCTCCACCGACCTCAACTCCAACTCTATATATTCACATTTAGGGAGAAAAAATCACAGAGAAGGATTCATCGCGTTTTACGATACGGAGCCACCGCCAAGCCCGAAACTCTCTGGGGAGGGCTGATCTGGAGTCCGTTCGGGGCTCCGAAGAGGGGAATCCGTCGCCATCGTAATCATCAACCTTCCTCCATCACCAATTTCATGATGCTCACCGCCGTGCGTGAGTAATTCCATCGTAGGCTTGCTGGATGGTGATGGGTTGGATGAGATTTATCATGTAATCGAGTTAGTTTTGTTAGGGTTTGATCCCTACTATCCACTATGTTCTGAGATTGATGTTGCTATGACTTTGCTATGCTTAATGCTTGTCACTAGGGCCCGAGTGCCATGATTTCAGATCTGAACCTATTATGTTTTCATGAATATATGTGAGTTCTTGATCCTATCTTGCAAGTCTATAGTCACCTACTATGTGTTATGATCCGGCAACCCCGAAGTGACAATAATCGGGACCACTCCCGGTGATGACTGTAGTTTGAGGAGTTCATGTATTCACTATGTGTTAATGCTTTGGTCCAGTACTCTATTAAAAGGAGGCCTTAATATAGTTTCCAATAGGACCCCGCTGCCACGGGAGGGTAGGACAAAAGATGTCATGCAAGTTCTTTTCCATAAGCACGTATGACTATATTCGGAATACATGCCTACATTACATTGATGAATTGGAGCTAGTTCTGTGTCACCCTATGTTATAACTGTTGCATGAATAATCGCATCCAGCATAATTCTCCATCACCGATCCAATGCCTACGAGCTTTTCACTTATTGTTCTCCGCTTAGTTACTTTTCCGTTGCCACTGTTACAATTACTACAAAACTACTACTGTTACTTTTGCTACCATTACCGTTACCTCCATACTACTTTGCTACTAAATACTTTGCTGCAGATATTAAGTTATCCAGGTGTGGTTGAATTGACAACTCAACTGCTAATACTTGAGAATATTCTTTGGCTCCCCTTGTGTCGAATCAATAAATTTGGGTTGAATACTCTACCCTCGAATGTTGCGATCCCCTATACTTGTGGGTTATCAATGACGTTCCTCGCCCTCTTGATCCAGCAAGGTGTCGAGGAAGTAGATGAGTTCCGTGAGCACGACGGCGTGGTGACGGTGATGGTGATGTGATTCGCGCAGGGCTTCGCCTAAGCACTACGAAGATATGACCGGAGGCGTAAACTGTGGAGGGAGGCGCCGCACACGGCTAACGATTGTTGTTGTGTGTTCTAGGCGCCACCTCCCCACGTATATATAGGTGGGAGGGGAAGGGGAGCATCCATGGGGCGCCCCAAGTAGGAGGAATCCTACTTGGGGTCCTCTCCCATTTCGCCCCCCTTTCCTTATTTCACCGGAGGGGAAAAGGGAAGAGGGAAGGGAGGAAGGAAGGGGGGGGGGTGAACCCCCTCTTCCCTCTCCAATTCAGCCTTCTGCCTAAGGGGGGGGGCGCCACCCCATGTGGGCTGGTGTGCTCCCCTCTTATGGCCCATAAGGCCCATTATTCCCCCGGGGGTTCCGGTAACCCCCCTGGTACTCCGATAAATACCCGATACTATCCGGAACACTTCCGGTATCCGAATACTATCATTCTATATATCAATCTTTACCTCTCAACCATTTCGATACTCCTTGTCATGTCCGTTATCTCATCCGGGACTCCGAACAACATTCGGTCACCAAATCACATAACTCATATAATACTAAATCGTCATCGAACGTTAAGCGTGCGGACCCTACGGCTTTGAGAACTATGTAGACATGACCGAGACACCTCTGTGGTCAATAACCAATAGTGGAACCTATCATATTGGCTCCTACATATTCTATGAAGGTCTTTATCGGTCGAACTGTTATGAGAACATACGTTATTCCCTTTGTCATCAGTATGTTTACTTGCCCGAGATTCGATCGTTGGTATCTTCATACCTAGTTCAATCTCATTACCGGCAAGTCTCTTTACTCGTTCCATAATACATCATCCTGTAGCTAACTCATTAGTCACTTTGCTTGCAAGGCTTCTTATGTTGTGTACTACCGAGAGGGCTGTAACGCCCATGATGCGGCTATATCTCTCACGTGTCGAGGCACGACTTGGAGGCATAACCGCATTGTAGGTTTTGTCGCAAGAAGGGTCATCTTCACACAATCCCATGTAATGAACAAGAATGGGATAAAGAGAGTTGTCTTACAATCTCCACTTCACACAATACATTAATAAATTCATACATCATTCAAGATACACACATAGACCGACTACGGTCAAATCCAAATGAAAAGAAGATAACCCCAAATGCTAGATCCCCGATCGTCCCAACTGGGCTCCACTACTGATCATCAGGAAACGAAACGTAGTAATGACCAAGTTCCTCGTCGAACTCCCACTTGAGTTCGGTAGCATCGCCTGCACTAGCGTCATCAGCACCTGCAACTGTTTTGGTAGAATCTGTGAGTCACGAGGACTCAGCAATCTCACTCCCGCGAGATCAAGACTATTTAAGCTTATGGGCAGGAAAGGGGTAATGAGGTGGAGCTGCAGCAAACACTAAGCAAATATGGTGGCTAACATATGCAAATAAGAGCGAGAAGAGAAGCAACGCAACAGTCGAGAAGCTAGAAGTGATCAAGAAGTGATCCTGAAGCTACTTGCGTTCATACATAACCCAAGGCCGTGTTCACTTCCCGGACTCCGCCAAAAAGAGACCATCATGGCTACACACGCGGTTGATGTATTTTAATTAAGTCAAGTGTCAAGTTCTCTACAACCGGACATTAACAAATTCCCATCTGCCACATAACAGTGGGCACGGCTCTCGAAAGTTTATACCCTGCAAGGGTGTCCCAACTTAGCCCATCACAAGCTCTCACGGTCAACGAAGGATATTCCTTCTCCCGGGAAGACACGATCAGGCTCGGAATCCCGGTTACAAGACGTTTTGACAATGGTAAAACAAGACCAGCATGACCACCCGACTGTGCCGACAAATCCCGATAGGAGCTGCACATATCTCGTTCTCAGGGCACACCGGATGAGCGAAGCGTACAGGTACCAACGTAACCCAAGTTGCCAAGGGACGGTCCCGCACGGTGCTCTAATTTGGACCAACACTAAGAAGAGCACTGGCCCGGGGGGGTTAAAATAAAGATGACCCTCGGGAGCGCGACTCCCAAGGGAAAAAGGCTTAGGTGGCAAATGTTAAAACCAAGGTTGGGCCTTGCTGGAGGAGTTTTATTCAAAGCGAACTGTCAACGGGTTCCCATAACACCCAACCGCGCAAGGAACGCAAAATCAAGGAACATAACACCGGTATGACAGAAACTAGGGCGGCAAGAGTGGAACAAAACACCAGGCATAAGGCCGAGCCTTCCACCCTTTACCAAGTATATAGGTGCATTAATTAAAATAAGAGATATTGTGATATCCCAACATATCCATGTTCCAACATGGAACAAACTTCAGCTTCACCTGCAACTACCAACGCTATAAGAAGGGCTGAGCAAAAGCGGTAACTTAGCCAAACAACAGTTTGCTAGGAAAGGATGGTTAGAGGCTTGCCATGGCAATATGGGAGGCATGATATAGCAAGTGGTAGGTAGCGCGGCATAGCAATAGAGCGAACAACTAGCAAGCAAAGATAGAAGTGATTTCGAGGGTGTGGTCATCTTGCCTGAGATCCCTCAAGGAAGAAGAACGAGTCCATGAAGTCAAACAGATGTAGTCGAACGAATCCTCACAACTTCAGAACAAAACCGAAGCTAACGAGAGAAGCAAACTGGAAAGAAGCAAACAACATGGTAAACAACCATCACATCAACATGGCATGATGCATAATCAAGTATGATGCATGTCCGATTTAAATGAGGCATGGCATGACAAAATGCAACAAACAATACTACAAATTAAGTGGAGCTCAATATGCAACGAGTTGCATATTGACAAAAAACCACATCAATTATTTAGTTCTCTCCCATTTATGTACCCAACAAAATTAACTGTGGTTAAGCATGGCAAGAGGTGAAGCATAATAAAATTATCTATTTAGGCAAGTTTAAATGAGGCCGGAAATAACAAATAACAATTCCGGAAAATACCCATATGTCATTTAGCAATTTAAAGCAAACAACAATTTTAAACATTTTAAATGTTGTTAACATGATGCGGATGACATATGCAAGTTTTAAGCAATTTAATGAAAATGTTGGCATGAGCATGATACGAGGCATTTGCCGCCATGGCGGATGGAAAAGGGTGCCACGGCGGTGAAACGGAAATGGTGCCACGGCAACATCCCGGTTCCGGCAACTCAATTGAGATGCTGGTGCAAAGGAACAAGTGTGGGTGCGCGAAACGTGCAAGAGTGACGGGGAGTGATCCCGGATACCGGGTGTCTCACATGTTGGTGGCATGGCTTACGGCGAACGTGCAAGGAACAATTCGGACACGGTCCAAACATAGGGTGCATCTCATACAACACATGCATTCGGTCCACGGACGTCGTCTCGGGGTTATACCTTCGAAGCGTGCATTTCAGAGCAGATCGGGTTCTTCGAGAGAAGTAGTGGTTCACGAGCCGTAGTGGAAGTAGTCGTTCTCGTGACGTTAGTGGAAGTAGTGGTACATGCGGAGGTAGTCGAACTTGACGGTTCCGTTACACGGGTCTTCGGCGACGGTAGTGGTACACACATTCGGGAAGCAATTTACGGCGATGGTAGTCGAACTTGCTGATCCGAGGGGTACTTGGTGGTCTCGGTCTTGGCGTTGGTAGATGTACACGGCAATCATAGTGGTACTATGCGTCGTCGGACTTGTTGAATCCAAACTCTTCGAGGGCCGTCGTGGTACTTGGCGCTTGCGGTGTGTTGCTTGGGGGCAACCAGGGGTACTTGGCAGGTTCCCCAGGAAGATGCATCGATGGCACTCGAAGGAAGCAGTGAGGAGGCGAACGAGGCCTCTGGGACTCGAGCGATGAGTGGCGTGCGGCTGCTGGCGAATGGGATCCACGCCGACGGGGTCAACGCGGGCTTGCGCGTGGCCTCCAGCGGGACTTGGCGAAAGACACAGAAGCAAGGCAGCAGCGGCACTGCTCCTGCGGCTTGGTGGGTGGCATGCGGTGGAGGTCAACTCCGACGGGGACGGGCCACCGGAGTCAGATCCGGCCGTGACCTCGCCTGATCTTGGGACGAACAACGGAGGGGGTGGACTTGGAACTTCGGATGACAGCGTGACTGGAGCACGGGGAGGCGAAGCAGGCGTCGAGGCAGGGGCGACGGGAGCCGGCGGGGACGCGGGGTCGCACGCTCGATGCGGTGTTGGGAGGCCGCCGGCGCGGTCGTGGGAGACGGATCCGGAGCTGACGATGCTGCGGCGCAGAGGAGGAGGTGCAGCACGGGGCAGGGGTGACGCTGGTCTGGGCAGAGGCAAGGCGAGGTCGACGACGAGCTAGAGAAGGAGCTGCAGCAGGGGTCACGGAGAGGCAGGAGGCGCGGCGCTCGACGGAGGGAGATGGGGATCGGGCGAGGCACTGCCGTTCTCTCTCTCTCTGGTGGCGCTGGAGGGAGAGATCGAACGAGGGGAGAGGGTAATGGATCGGGCAATGATTGTAGGGTTAGATAGGGAGCTGCTGGGCCTAGGGGAGGTTGGGCCGGTCTAGGTAGGCTGCTGGGCTCTCTTCGCCCTCTCTCTTATTCTCTAAAAACAGAAAATAACAAAGAAAAGGAGAAGAAAGGAGGTGTTGGGGAAGAAGTTGGACGCGCGGATAATTTTCCCGGACTCACAAAAATGTGCTTGTTCCGAGAAAAAAGAAAAGGCCATGATTGAAAGATTTAAATTCAAACTCATTTGATTTAAATTCAAATGATTTGAATAGGGAGTGAGGGTTGGGAAGGTCCAAAAATGTTCGGATTTTTGGTGGAGCTCCGGAATATGATGAAATAATATATGGCAAGGTTGGAGACTAAGAATTAAGATAACAAAGGCATTGGGATAATTTGCAAGTGTGTTATGGTGATTTCAAAATTAAAGAAATATTTAATATAGCTCCCTAATATTGGGAGGATATGTTATAAAGAGAAGTCACCCTTCCCTCAATTTAAATAGATCAACCATCTATGCAATTTATTAGTTGAGTTGAGAGGCACAGATTAATGACATGATGGCATGATGCAATGCAAAAATAAAAGGGCAAGCACATAAGAAACACACGGTGATCATGAAAATATGGAAGTCTTCTGAAGCGTCGGTCTCGGGGCGTCACAAGGGCCCACAGATACCTCTCCGATACTCGGAGTGACAAATCCTAATCTCGATCTATGCCAACCCAACAAACACCTTCGGAGATACCTGTAGAGCATCTTTATAATCACCCAGTTACGTTGTGACGTTTGATAGCACACAAGGCATTCCTCTGGTATCCGGGAGTTACATAATCTCATAGTCGAAGGAATATGTATTCGACATGAAGAAAGCAATAGCAATAAAACTAAATGATCAATATGCTAAGCAACAGATCGGTCTTGTCCATCACATCATTCTCGTATGATGTGATCCCATTATCAAATGACAACTCATGTCCATGGTCAGGAAAGCTTAACCATCTTTGATCAACGAGCTAGTCAAGTAGAGGCTCACTAGGGACACAATGTTTGTCTATGTATTCACAGATGTATTTAGGTTTCCGATCAATACAATTCTAGCATGAATAATAAACATTTATCATGAATAAGGAAATATAAAATAACAACTTTATTATTGCCTCTAGGGCATATTTCCTTCAGTCTCCCACTTGCACTAGAGTTAATAATCTAGATTACATTGCAATGATTCTAACACCCATGGAGTCTTTGTGCTGATCATGTTTTGCTTGTGGAAGAGGCTTAGTCAACGGGTCTGCCACATTGAGATCCGTATGTATTTTGCAAATCTATATGCTTCCCTCCTTGACTTGATCACGGATGGAGTTGAAGCGTCTCTTGATGTGTTTGGTTCTTTTGTGAAATCTGGATTCCTTCGCCAAGGCAATTGCTCCAGTATTATCACAAAAGATTTTCATTGGACCTACTGCACTAGGTATTACACCTAGATCGGATATGAACTCCTTCATCCAGACTCCTTCATTTGCTGCTTTCGAAGCAGCTATGTACTCCCCTTCACACGTAGATCCTGCCATGACACTCTGCTTGGAACTGCATCAACTGACAGCTCCACCATTCAATAAAAATATGTATCTGGTTTGTGACTTATAGTCATCCGGATAAGTTTCAAAGCTAGCATCGACGTAACCATTTACAGCGAGCTCTTTGTCACCTCCATAAATGAGAAACATATCCTTAGTCCTTTTTAGGTACTTCAGGATGTTCTTGACCGCTGTCTAGTGATCCACTATTTTGGTACCTCCCTACTAAACTTGTAGCAAGGCACACATCAGGTCTGGTACACAACATAGCATACATGATAGAACCTATGGCTGAGGCATAGGGAATGACTTTCATTTTCTCTCTATCTTCTACAGTGGTCGGGCATTGAGTCTGACTCAACTTCACACCTCATAACACAAGCAAGAACCCTTTCTTGAACTGATCCATTTTGAACTTCTTCAAAACTTTATCAAGGTAAGTGCTTTGTGAAAGTCCTATTAAGCGTCTTGATCTATATCTATAGATCTTGATGCCCAATATATAAGCAGCTTCACCGAGGTCTTTCATTGAAAACTTTTATTCAAGTATCCTTTTATGCTATCCAGATATTCTACATCATTTCCAATCAACAATATGTCATCCACATATAATATTAAAAATGCTACAGAGCTCCCACTCACTTTCTTGTAAATACAGGCTTCTCCGAAAGTCTGTATAAAACCATATGCTTTGATCACCTCATCAAAGCGTACATTCCAACTCCGAGATGCTTGCACAAGTCCATAGATGGATCGGTGGAGCTTGCACACTTTGTTAGCACCTTTAGGATCGACAAAACCTTCTGGTGGTATCATATACAACTCTTCTTTAAGAAATCCATTAAGGAATGCAGCTTTGACGTCCATTTGCCGGATTTCATAATCATAAAATGCAGCAATTGCTAACATGATTCGAACAGACTTAAGCATCGCTATGAGTGAGAAAGTCTCATCGTAGTCAACTCCTTGAACTTGTCGAAAACCTTTCGCGACAAGTCGAGCTTTGTAGACAGTAACATTACCATCAGCGTCAGTCTTTTTCTTGAAGATCCATTTATTCTCTATGACTCGCCGATCATCGGGCAAGTCAACCAAAGTCCACACTTTGTTCTCATACATGGATCCTATCTCGTATTTCATGGCCTCAAGCCATTTATCGGAATCTGGGCTCATCATAGCTTCTTCATAGTTCGTAGGTTCGTCATGGTCTAGTTACATGACTTCCAGAACAGGATTACCGTACCACTCTGGTGCGGAATGTGCTCTGGTTGACCTACGAGGTTCGGTAGTAACTTGTTCTGAAGTTTCATGATCATTATCATTAGCTTCCTCTCTAGTTGGTGTACGCATGATAGAACGATTTTCTGTGATGAGCTACCTTCCAATTCGAGAGAAGGTACAATTACCACATCAAGTTCTACTTTCCTCCCACTCACTTATTTCGAGAGAAACTCCTTCTCTAGAAAGTTTCCATTCTTGGCAACAAAGATCTTGCCTCCAGATCTGTGGTAGAAGGTGTACCCAATTGTTTCCTTAGGGAATCCTATGAAGACACACTTCTCCGATTTGGGTTCGAGCTTATCAGGCTGAAGCCTTTTGACATAAGTGCCGCAACCCCAAACTTTAAGAAATGACAGCTTAGGTTTCTTGCCAAACCACAGTTCATACGATGCCGTCTCAACGGATTTAGACGGTGCCCTATTTAACGTGAATGCAGCTGTCTCTAATGCATAAACCCAAAATGCTAGTGGTAAATTGGTAAGAGACATCATAGATCACACCATATCTAATAAAGTACGGTTACGACGTTCGGACATACCATTACGCTATGGTGTTCCAGGTGGCGTGAGTTGTGAAACTATTCCACATTGTTTTAAATGAAGGCCAAACTCGTAACTCAAATATTTGCCTCCGCGATCAGACCGTAAAAACTTTATTTTCTTGTTATGATGATTCTCCACTTCACTCTGAAATTCTTTGAACTTTTTAAATGTTTCAGACTTGTGTTTCGTCAAGTAGATATACCCATATCTGCTCAAATCATCTGTGAAGGTCAGAAAATAACGATACCCGCCGCGAGCTTCAACACTCATCGGACCGCATACATCGGTATGTATCATTTCCAATAAGTCATTAGCTCGCTCCATTGTTCCGGAGAACGGAGTTTTAGTCATCTTGCCCATGAGGCATGGTTCGCAAGTATCAAATGATTCATAATCAAGTGATTCCAAAAGTCCATCTGCATGGAGTTTCTTCATGCGTTCTACACCAATATGACCTAAACGACAGTGCCACAAATATGTTGCACTATCATTATCAACATTGCATCTTTTGGCATCAATATTATGAATATGTGTATCACCACAATCGAGATTCAACAAAAATAGACCACTCTTCAAGGGTGCATGACCATAAATGATATTACTCATATAAATAGAACAACCATTATTCTGTGATTTATATGAATAACCGTCTCGCACTAAACAAGATCCAGATATAATGTTCATGCTCAACGCTGGCACCAATTAACAATTATTCAGGTCTAAAACTAATCCCAAAGGTAGATGTAGAGGTAGCATGCCGACGGCGATCACATCGACCTGGGAACCATTCCCGACGCGCATCGTCACCTCGTCCTTAGCCAATCTTCTTTTAGTCCGTAGCCCCTATTTCGAGTTACAAATATGAGCAACTGAACAAGTATCAAATACCCAGGCGCTACTACGAGCATTAGTAAGGTACACATCAATAACATGTATATCAAATATACCTTTGTTCACTTTGCCATACTTCTTATCCGCCAAATACTCGGGGCAATTCCGCTTCCAGTGACCAGTCCGTTTGCAGTAGAAGCACTCAGTTTCAGGCTTGGGTCCAGCTTTGGGCGTTTTTCGGGAGTGGCAACTTGCTTTCCATTCTTCTTGAAGTTCCCCTTCTTTCCCTTGCCCTTCTTCTTGAAACTAGTGGTCTTGTTAACCATCAACACTTGATGCACCTTCTTGATTTCTCCCTCCGCAACTTTGAGCATCGCGAAGAGCTCGGGAATTGTCTTCTCCATCCCTTGCATATTATAGTTCATCGCGAAGCCTTTGTAGCTTGGTGGCAGTGATTGAAGAACTCTGTCAATAACACTATCATCTGGAAAATTAACTCCCAGCTGAGTCAAGTGATTATGATACCCAGACATTTTGAGTATGTGTTCACTGACATAACTGTTCTCCTCCATCTTGCAACTATAGAACTTTTTGGAGACTTCATATCTCTTAACTCAGGCATTTACTTGAAATATTAACTTCAATTCTTGGAACATCTCATATGGTCCATGACGTTCAAAACGTCTTTGAAGTCCCGATTCTAAGCCGTAAAGCATGGCACGCTGAACTATTGAGTAGTCATCAGACCGAGCTTGCCAGACGTTCATAACATCAGTACTAAGCAAAATAAGATGCATAAAAGATAACCATCGCATGCAATCAAAATATGTGACATGATATGGCCATCATCATCTTGTGATTTTGATCTCCATCTCCAAAGCATCATCATGATCTCCATCATCACCGGCTCGACACCTTGATATCCATCGTTGTGTCGTTGTCGTCTCACCAACTATTGCTTCTACAACTATTGCTAATTCATAGTGATAAAGTAAAGCAATTACATGGCGTTTGCATTTCATACAATAAAGAGACAACCATAAGGCTCTTGCCGGTTGCCGATAAATTTTACAAAACATGATCATCTCATACGATAACGTATATCACATCATGTCTTGACCATATCACGTCACAACATGCCCTGGAAAAACAAGTTAGACGTCCTCTACTTTGTTGTTGCAAGTTTTACGTGGCTGCTACGGGCTTCTAGCAAGAACCGTTCTTACCTACGCTTCAAAACCACAATGATGATTTATCAAGTTTGCTGTTTTAACCTTCAACAAGGGTCGGCCGCAGTCAAATTCGATTCAACTAAAGTTGGAGAAACAGCACCTGCTAGCCACCTTTATGTAAAACTAGTTGCATGTCAGTCGGTGGAACCGGTCTCATGAACATGGTCATGTAAGATTGGTCCGGGCCGCTTCATCCAACAATACCGCCGAATCAAAATAAGACATTGGTGGTAAGCAGTATGACTATAACCACCCAAAACTCTTTGTGTTCTACTCATGCATATCATCTACGCATAGACCTGGCTCTGATACCACTGTTGGGAAACGGAGCATGCAATTTCAAAAAAATTCCTATGCTCACGCAAGATCTATCTAGGAGATGCATAGCAACGAGTGGGGAAGAGTGTGTCCACGTACCCTTATAGACCAAAAAGGGAAGCGTTTGACAACGCGGTTGATGTAGTCGAACTTCTTCTAGCTCCGACCGATCAAGTACCGAACGTACGACACCTCCGAGTTCTGCACACGTTTAGCGCGATGACGTCCCGCACCCTCTTGATCTAGCAAGGTGTTGAGGAAGTAGATGCGTTCCGTCAGCACATAGCATGGTGACGGTGATGGTGATGTGATCCGCGTCGGGCTTCGCCTAAGCACTACGAAGATATGGCCGGAGGCGTAAACTGTGGAGGGGGGCGCTGCACATGGCTAATGATTGTTGTTGTGTGTTCCAGGCGCCCCTCCCCACGTATATATAGGTGGGAGGGGGAGGGGAGCAGCCATGGGGCGCCTCAAGTAGGAGGAATCCTACTTGGGGTCCTCTCCCAATTCGGTCCCCCTTTCCTTATTTTACCGGAGGGGAAAAGGGAAGAGGGAAGGAAGGAAGGAAAGGGGGGCCGAACCCCCTCTTCCTTCTCCAATTTTGCCTCCTGCCTGTGGTGGGGGGGGGGGAACCACCCCTCGTGGGCTAGTTTGCTCCCCTCTTATGGCCCATAAGGCCCATTATCCCCCCCAGGGGTTCCGGTAACCCCCCGGTACTCCGATAAATACCCGATACTATCCGAAACACTTCTGGTGTCCGAATACTATCATCCTATATATAAATATTTACCTCTCGACCATTTCGAGACTCCTCGTCATGTCCCTAATCTCATCCGGGACTCTAAACAACATCCGGTCACCAAATCACATAACTCATATAATACTAAATCGTCATCGAACGTTAAGTGTGCGGACCCTACGGGTTCGAGAACTATGTAGATATGACCGAGACACCTCTCCATTCAATAACCAATAGCGGAACCTGGATGCTCATATTGGCTCCTACATATTCTACGAAGATCTTTATCGGTCGAACCGTTATGATAACATACGTTATTCCCTTTGTCATCGGTATGTTTACTTGCCCGAGATTCGATCGTCGGTATCTTCATACCTAGTTCAATCTCATTACCAGCAAGTCTCTTTACTCGTTCTGTAATACATCATCCCGCAACTAACTCATTAGTCACTTTGCTTGCAAGGCTTCTTATGATGTGTATTACCGAGAGGGCCTAGAGATACCTCTCTGATACTCGGAGTGACAAATCCTAATCTCGATCTATGCCAACCCAACAAACACCTTCGGAGATACCTGTAGAGCATCTTTATAATCACCCAGTTACATTGTGATTTGATAGTACACAAGGCATTCCTCCAGTATCCGGGAGTTGCATAATCTCATAGTCGATGGAATATGTATTTGACATGAAGAAAGCAATAGCAATAAAACTGAATGATCAATATGCTAAGCTAACGGATGGGTCTTGTCCGTCACATCATTCTCCTAATGATGTGATCCCATTATCAAATGACAACTCATGTCCATGGTCAGGAAACCTTAACCATCTTTGATCAACAAGCTAGTCAAGTAGAGGCTCACTAGGGACACAATGTTTGTCAATGTATTCACACATGTATTTAGGTTTCTGATCAATACAATTCTAGCATGAATAATAAAAATTTATCATGAATAAGGAAATAACAACCTTATTATTGCCTCTAGGGCATATTTCATTTAGTACTCGGCAATGGGTAAGTACTCTTCCCACTCCTTGATGTTCTTCTTGATCAACACCCGAAGGAGAGTAGATAGTGTCCGGTCCGTGACCTCCGTTTGGCCGTCAGTTTGTGGATGCTAGGCCGAAGAGAATAAGAGCTTGATTCCGAGTTTGGCGCAAAGTGTCTTCCAGAGGTAGCTTATGAACTTGACGTCGCGGTCCGAGACAATAGTCTTTGGCACTCCATGTAGACGCAAAATTTCCCTACAAAAGAGATTGGCCACATGTGAAGCATCGTCTATCTTGTTGCATGGTATAAAGTGTGCCATCTGAGAGAAATGGTCCACAACAACAAGCACAGAATCCTTTCCATTTTGAGTTCTAGGTAAACTAAGCACAAAATCCATACTAATATCTTCCCATGGGTGATATGAAATAGGAAGTGGCATATAGAGACCATGGGATTGAGCTTTACACTTAGCTTTGAGACATGTAGAGCATCGGTTGGTGTAGCGGGAGACATCGCGGAACATCTTCGGCCAATAGTAGTTCTTGGAGAGCGTAGTGAATTTCTTGTCACGTCCAAAGTGTCCCATAAGTCCTCCACCGCGAGCCTCTTGCAAAAGCAACAAACGAAGAGAAGACTCGGGGATACATAGCTTGTTAACTCTCATTAGATAATCATCCTTGATGTAATAGCATTCCCAAGATGTATGCGTCAGGCATTTGGCATAATGAATAGCAAAAGTAGGATCATGTGCAAACAAGTCTTTAATGTGCTCAAAGCCAATGACATTTAGTTCAAGTTGAGTTACAAGCATGCATTTGCGGGACAGAGCATCCGCCACAACATTTTCCTTACCTTTATGTACTTGATAACATAAGGAAATGACTCAATAAACTCAGTCCATTTTGCATGTCGCTTATTCAATTTCGTTTGACCCTTAAGATATTTAAGCGTTTCATGATCCGTATAGATGACAAATTCATGAGTGCGAAGATAATGTTCCCACACATGCAAGACTCTCACCAAAGCATATAACTCTTTGTCATAAATTGGATAGTTAAGTTGCGCTCCAGAAAGTTTCTCACTAAAATAAGCAATTGGGCACTTCTCTTGCATTAGCACAACTCCTATGCCATTACCACAAGCTTCGCAATGTATCAAAAGTTTTATCAAAGTTGGGTAATGCAAGCAACGAAGCATGTGTAAGCAAATTCTTAAGCTCATGAAATGCGGTATCTCAAGATGGTCCCCAAACAAATGGTGGATTCTTCTTACTCAAGGCATGCAAAGGTGATTCAATAGTGCTAAAGTCCTTAACGAATCTATGGTAGAAATCGGCTAAGCTAAGGAAACTATGCACTTGTTGCAAGTTGGTTGGTTGTGGCCAAGTTTTAATAGCATCAATTTTAGCTTCATCTACATGAACACCCTTAGACGACACAACAAAGCCCAAGAAAGCAAGCTTGTCAACACCAAATGTGCATTTCTCCATATTAGCATAAAGGCGCTCGTTTCTAAGAGTTTGCAAAACGGTTCTAAGATGGGTGACATGTTCTTCTAAAGAGTCGCTAAACACAAGTATATCATCAAAGTAGACCACAACAAAAATGCCAATCTAAGGTCGAAGAACATAATGCATCACACGCATGAAAGTACCGGGTGCTTCGGATAAGCCCATAGGCATAACTAGCCATTCATACAAGCCAAATTTGTTTTTGAAAGCGGTTTTCCATTCATCACCCTCCTGAATGCGAATTTGGTAATAGCCACTCTTAAGATCAATTTTGCAGAAAATGGTGGCTCCTTTAAGCTCATCTAGCATATCGTCAAGGCGTGGAATGGGATAACGATAACGAACAGTGATAGCATTTATGGGACAACAATTGGAACACATGCGAAAACTGCCATCTTTCTTAGGCACAAGAATTACCGGAACGACACAAGGACTTAAGCTTTCACGTACATGCCCATTGTTAATGAGGTATTGTACTTGCCATTGTATTTCCTTGTTTTCTTCGGGGTTGACGTGGTAGGGTGCCTTGTTCGGTAAAGGTGTGCCGGGGATGAGGTCGATTCGTGTTCGATGCCTTGTAGTGGAGGTAGTCCCGGAGGTAGCTCATTGGGGAAGACGTGTGCGAATTCCTACAATTGATTATACGACACTAAAGGTAGATGGTGAGAGGTGTTAGTTCTTGTCGCTTTGTCCTTGCACACTAGGACATAGTGAGTAACAGTTGATGAGTTCTCACACACTTCTCTCTATGGGCCCCTCTTGACAGTTCACTTTGAATAAAACTCTTCCAGCAAGGCCCAGCATTGGTTTTACCATTTTCTCAACGTAATAACTAAACATGATCATAAATTTGATGCATAGGGAGTTAGCGCTACCCGAGGTTCGTTATTCAACATAATACAGGGGGCCAGTGCTGATGGTGTTGGTCCCAAACGGGTAGACTACAGGGCCACCACGGGGCAACCCGAGGATCTGGTTTTACTCGTAGGATGTCCCATCCGGTCGTCTCCTGAGACGAGATACGCACGGCTACTATCAGGGTGTCGGCACGCCGGGAGGTCTTGTTGGACATGTTTTACCATTGTCGAAATGTCTTGTGCACCGGGATTCCGAGTCTGATCGGAGGGTCCCGAGATGGAGGATTGTCTCCGCGAATCGTGAGCTTGTCATGGGCTAAGCTGGGACACCCTTGCAGGGTTTAAAATTTCGAGAGCCATGCCCGCGGTTATGTGGCAGATGGGAATTTTTATTATCCGTTGTAGAGAACTTGACACAAGACTCGAAATAAAATACACCAACTGCATGTGTAACCGTGACTGTCTCTTTTCGAGTGAGTCAAGAAGAGAACACGGTGGGGTTATGTTTGAACGTAAGTAGTTCAGGATCACTTATTGATAATTACTATTTTGCGACCGTTTGCGTAGTTTCTCATCTTACCCTTGTACTCGTAAGTTAGCCACCATACAATGCTTAGTCGCTTGCTGCAACCTCACCACTTATCCTTTCCATACCCATTAAGCTTTGCTAGTCTTGATACCCATGGTAATGGGATTGCTGAGTCCTCGTGGCTCACAGATGACTACAACAACAATTGCAGGTACAGGTAATGCGATGATTTGATGCGAGAGCGACCTTTGCTTGTTTTTGAGTTCTTCTTCTTCTTCTTCTTCTTTGGTCATGGGATAGGTTCCTGGTCGGCAGCCTGGGCTAGCAGGGTGGGTGTCGTTTGAGCTTTTGTTTGTGTTTCATCCGTAACCGGATGTTGTTCTTATGTATGATGTTTGATGTATTCTTGTGGCATTTGTATGCCTTGTATGTATCCCTAACTATTATGTAATGGTACAATGTAATGATATCCACCTTGCAAAAGCGTTTCAATATGCGTCTCTATCTTTGGTGGGATATGATCGTATATTGGGCGCGACAAGTTGGTATCAGAGCCACGACCGACCATAGGAGCCCCCTTGATTGATTGTAGTTGGCCGTTGTCGAGTCTAGGAGAAAACCTTTTTCGGAGTCTAGTTATATCGGAGAGTAGGAATTCTTTTTTACTCCTCAGTCCCTTCGTCACTCTGGTCAGAAATCGTGACGTAGGTGTTTGAATTACTCCTCTTCTCCTTCGAATTTTCTTTAGGATGACGCAGTTAGTTTTTCCGGTCGTTGTGTTGCTAAATCTTTTCATCCGGCGCACTTCTCTTCGAGTTGATTCAACCCTCTTTGTCTTTTGTAAGATCAATCACCAGTTCTTTCTCAACGACGTTGTTTCCCCGTCCGAAGAGAAACAATGTTGTCTGAAGTTGTCTTTCTTTTTCCCAACCACCCAAACTTTTTTCTTCTCGGAGCCGGAGTCCGTAATCGAGTATCCATCCTACTCGTGCGAAGTCTCTGCATTCTTTTCTCAATTATTTCAACCGGTGCTTTTTTTCTTCAAGTTATTCGTCGGTTCCCCGTTCCAAGTTGCCTTTATTTTTCCCGCCCTCCCACCCCTTTTCTTCCT
The DNA here is from genome assembly GCF_018294505.1 of Triticum aestivum. Lineage (NCBI taxonomy): Eukaryota > Viridiplantae > Streptophyta > Magnoliopsida > Poales > Poaceae > Triticum > Triticum aestivum. Next base: position 164,461,124 of record NC_057805.1, read on the forward strand.
GGAGTCTGAGCCTCTATTCGAGCATCAATTTCATTCGTGCGGAGCCTCTTCAGTCTTTCCTCAGTTGTCTCAACCGGTGAATTCTCATCAAGTTCATCATTGTTCCTCTCGTTTTCTTTCCGGTGGATCCAATCCAAGTTTTTTTGGGTTGATCATATTCTTTTCCTTGACTGGAATGTTTTCTCTTGCTCGCTCGTCTCTCGCCATTTAATTGTTACAGAGTGCTGAAGATATCTCAGAATATTCGAGTTTCCACTCTTAATCCTTTCTAGCTATTTCGTGATTGTTATCTCATTCAAGTCATTCAAATTCAACCGGTGCAATCTCTCTCTCCAAAAATCCTTTCCAGTGGTGTTTTCTTTTAGTGGGCCCAAACCCACAGGTCTTTTCCCAGGATCTTTCCTGACTCTTCTAATTTTCCCGGAGCTATTCTCAAATTCTTTTCGAAGTTTGACGTAAGAATGAATTTCATCAATCAGATGTTTTTCCAAGACCGATTTCAAATTATTTTCATTGTTGGCTCAACCTCTTCGCTTTTCATTCTCCCGGAGTATCTCAACAATTTTGGCGGTATTTCTCGTCGTCATTCTCAACATTTGAAGACCGAAGAAGAGTTTTCCTCTAAATCTTGTCCGTTCTCTCGGGGATTCGTGGTTCTAGCTTCATGTTATCCTCTCGAATTATTCCGTTTGTCAAAATTATTTTCTTACCCATCCGGAGTATGTCAGGAGTTGTTTTCCATTTCATTTCACCGAGGGCCATCATTCCCGAACAATTCTTCGTCCTCATGTTCCAACTATCATTCGTGCTTTCCTAATTCTTCCCGACGAGGAATCCTCTTTCTTCTTTCATTTTCAAATTCTTACGGTGGTTCGTTCAAGATTCCTTTTCAGCTATTATCATATCAATTAATTCGTTCTTTCCAAATCCTACCAGTGGTTCATGAAGACTCTCCCATGTTCGCGTTATATCTCTCTTCAATCCTTTTCAAGTAGAATAAGTTGCATGCCAAATCCGTTTGTCCTCAATTAAATTTGATGAGGATATGCATAACGTAATTCTTATTCTAGTTCATCGTGGCGAAGTAATTCCTTCCTTCGGAGATTGTTCATGATGAGTAATATCTCAGTTCTAAGTTGTTCATTTTTCTTTCCGGAGTTCAAAGTTTCCTCGGCCATCTCGTCGGAACCTCCATCTAAATCACTACAAGGCTTTAATCTTATTCTTTTCATCCTTCAATTCTATGTCATCATCCTTTTGTTACCGGAGTTCTTCAAGGTGGTTCGTTAAGGATTTAATTCATTCTTCAAGTGTTCATCAAGATTCTTGTTGGAGGAGCTCAACTATCTTTTCTTCTTGTGTCTCGAAGTGCAATTAATTCTCAGTATTCTTTTGAAGTGGAGTTTTGCATTTCTTCGTTCGTCTCAGCTATTCAGGCATTCGGTTGTGGCATAATTTCACCTCAAAGTTTTGAGATGTTTTTCCATAAGTCCACAACAAGCCTATTCTTTTGTTGTTGATGTTTCCAACGACTCTGTTTAATCCTACCTTGCAAGGATGCTTCTGAATTCAATTATGATGGAAGTTATCTTTTATTCCTCCTTTTCTTTTCCTTTCAACGATTTAGCTTCTATTCTTTTGTTCCGGAGGTATTGTGATGTTGCTCTTTTCACCCATCATCTCGCTTCACCAAGACCTTGTTCTTCCCTTGCTAATCGATTTTACCGAGTGTTGCATCCTCCTTTCCAGTCTTTCATCTTGTCAACCTCTGCTTTTCTTTTCTACCTGGATGCTATACAAATTCTTTTGTTCCTATTCCGTTTCTATCTTCTTCTAACCGGAGTGGTTTCAGAGTCTATCTTGTTCCTTGAGCTTTTGATTCTTGTCATAATCCACGTTCCTCTTTCTACCCAAGTGCTCTCGACTTTGTTCATCTTCTCTCTTAAGCTCTTGTTTTACATCTTCCTCTTTCTCTTCCGTCTCGTTCCTAAGATCTCGGGACGAGATCTTCTGTTAGTGGAGGAGAGTTGTAACGCCCCGATACCGATGCTCCAGATGCCTTCCTTTTATTTTAGTTGTTGTCGTGTGTTTATTGTGTTTGTTGCATTATCATAATTGTTTTGCATATTTCTTTCTGATGTGTTTATGCCATGATCATGATGAATGTCGTTGTCATATTTTTTTATTGCATCATGTTTATCTTTTATTATATTGCATTGTGCCATTTCATTTTGTTGCATTGAGCCTCTTGTCATTTTGCATTATGCCATCCTTTGCCTGTTGCAGCATATTATAGCATTGTGTCATCCATGTTGTTTCCAAGTCCATCCTGTGCATTGCCCCTACATTATGTTTGTTGAATACTCCATGTATGATCATGCATCATCACCTCCTCCTTCATCTTTCTTTCATTTTGGCAAGTGACCTTTTCCCCTCCTCCATAAATGTTCATTCTTTTCCTGATGCTAGTTCACTATGCCTACACCCTCTTTGCCAATTTTCAGCTCATTTGAAGATGTTCTGGTTGGGTTAAAAAATGGCTCAAGTTTGAATTTAATTAAAACTTGAATTATTTTTCTACCTCTAAAAATGTCCAAAGCAATTTTATCAAATAGAGAATAATTCCATGAGCATGAGGATACTCTTATATCTGCCAAATTCATCTCCTACCTCCCTGGCCTTTTCCCTTTTCTATTCTGTGGATTATATATTTGCAGAAAGATTTTAAAGAGAAAAAGAAAAAAGGCCTTGCCTTGCCGCTATGCTGGGCCTCCCTGCCGTCCAGCCAAGCCACCTGGCCCACCTGGCCCAACTCTGTTCACGGCCACCTACCCCGTTGCGTCACCATTTCTGTTCCAGAGACAGAGCGCTCGCGCTTGCGCTATGAGCTTCACGGACGCCAAGGTCGCGCCGTCTTTCTCCCCTCCTTTTTAAGCCAACAACCACGCCCTAGGGTTTCCCCTTCTCCCTCTCGTTTTCCTCCGCCGCCGCCAGTCAGGAGGGCAGCTCCTCCCCGGCTCCCCGCTCCATCTCCTCCCTGCAGCACCATGGCCGTCCCAAGCAAGAGCTTATCACCGGAGTAGGAGCATCGCCGGCCTCCCCTCCATCGACCCCGAACACCCGCAGCGCTTCCCCGAGTCCGTTCTGACGCTGATCCGAGCCCGAGGACGCCTTCCCCGACGTCCTCTTCGTCCTCTACTTCGTCTTCTTCACGGACAACATGTCCACCGGAGTTCCTCGCCTCCTCTCCGTCGATATGCGTCCCGGGCCGCATACTCATGTCACAGGCATACTAGGTATACCCAACTCCAAGCTTGCTATTTTCCATCGCGATTCAATCGCCGGAGTCGTCGCTAGATCCATGCCATCTTCGTATTCTCGGTGCTCTGACGAGTTCTGAATTTTGTTGTGTAGCTGCAGTAGTCGCCGTGGTTCCTCGCGCTTCGCTCTCGCTCTGGATCCTCTCTCGCACACGCTGCCTCGTCGTGCCACTCCCTGCTTGCCCCGAGCTCGCCAGCCCCGCGGCCTTGCACCCGCGTGCCTTGCGCCGCACGTCCCTGCAGCCTCACCTCTCACCTCGCGTCGCCGCACCGCGACCACACAACGGCAGTCGCACGCTCGAGTCGAGCCCGTGCTCGTGCTCGCGCACCGCCTCAGCGCACGCATGCGCCTACACCCTCCCGCACGCATTGGACCCTCTCCATTTCGCGCCGTAGTCGCAAAGCACCACCCACGCGGCTCCGGTCGCCTTCTCCTCCATGCCCGGGACGAGCTGTAGCTCGTGCTCGAACGCCTGCGCACACGCCACACCCGCAGCCACCCCGCTTGTAGGCCAGCAACCCCACCTATTTCCGCACCCCCGCCGTCGGCCTGTGATCGCGATGATCGCCATATTTCTCGCCGGGGTCGTCACCCAGTTCTTCTGCGATCCATGAGGAAGAAGGCTCCTGCCTTTGGATTATTCATAACATCTGATCTCCTTTTTAAGCCACGAACAGAGCGCCAGCGCAGTGGTCAGCGCCCAACGCGCACACCAGTAATCACGGGCCCGTGCATGTTTTTTTTCTGCCTGTGCATTTAGTTATTTTTCCCAATTATTGCATAATTGTAGAAAATGCCATTTAATTGCTTTGCTCATATTTAAATAATTGTGCATTGGATTGAAACATGTCATATATGCATCTTGCTCAGATTTCCCAGTTATTTCTTTTTCTTCTGCGCCCCTGTTTTAAATCGTGCACACACCGCGCACACTTGGGCCACATTCGCTGCTGGGTCGCTGCACCGTGCCCCTTTCTTATTCTTCTGTGCCACTGTTTTAAATTGTGCACACACCGCGCACACTTGGACCACATTCGCTGCTGGGTCGCTGCACTGTGATGCTTAGGGCCCGTGCATGTTTTTTTCTGCCTGTGCATTTAGTTATTTTCCCAGTTATTGCATAATTGTAGAAAATGCCATTTAATTGCTTTGCTCATATTTAAATAATTGTGCATTTGATCGAAACATATCATATATGCATCTTGCCCAGATTTCCCAGTTATTTCTTTTTCTTCTGCGCCCCTGTTTTAAATCGTGCACACACCGCACACACTTGGGCCACATTCGCGGCTGGGCCGCTGCACCGTGATGCTTCGGGCCCGTGCATGTTTTTTTTGCCTGTGCATTTAGTTATTTTCCCAGTTATTGCATAATTGTAGAAAATGCCATTTAATTGCTTTGCTCATATTTAAATAATCATGCATTGGATTGAAACATGTCATATATGCATCTTGCTCAAATTTTCATGCACTTTCACAATATCCAACTTTCATCTATGTTAAAAATGTTTAACCTTGTTGTTTGCATTAATTCGCATAAATGACATGCTAAATGATTTATTTCATAACTAAATAACCGTAGCCTGGAATTAAATAAACTATATATGTAAATGGTGTAGAAAAATGCATAGATTAATGTGGTGCACTTTATTTTGCTGTTTAACAACATTAAAATTGTGTATAGGGCAGAACAGTAGCAAATTCAAAAATTACATATGAGGACTTACCGGAATTATTATATGTTGTTTCCGGCCCCATTTAAACTTGCTTTGATGTGATGTTCTTGTATGCATCATCTCTTGACATGAGTAGCATCATGTAGACTTGTCGTGCATCGTACTTGGGTGAGCATCATGCCATGTTATGTGTTGTGTGTTTACCGTGTTGTTTGCTTCTTTCCGGTTGTGCTTCTTCTTGATAGTTCCTGTTTCGTTGCGATCATGAGGATTTGTTCGACTACGTGGGTCCGTCTTCTTCATGGACTCGATCTTCTTCCTAGCGGGATTTTAGGCAAGATGTCTGTCACCTTGGATCTCACTACTATCTTTGCTTTGCTAGTTGTCTCGATACTATCGCTATGTCGCGCTACCTACCATTTGTTTGTCAATCCTCTCAAATTGCCATGACAGCCTCTAACCTTTTTCACCATCCTAGCCAACCGTTGTTTGGCTATGTTACCGCTTTGCTTAGCCCCTCTTATAGCGTTGCTAGTCGCAGGTTGTTCCATGTTGGGACATGGATATTATGGGATATCACAATATCTCTTATTTAATTAATGCATCTATATACTTGGTAAAGGGTGGAAGGCTTTGCCTTTTGCTTGGTGTTTTGTTCCACTCTTGCAGCCTTAGTTTCCGTCATACCGATGTTATGGTCCTTGATTTTTGCGTCCCTAAGGGGTTATGGGCCCCTCTTGACAGTTCGCTTTGAATAAAAATCTTCCAACAAGGCCCAACATTGGTTTTACCAATTGCTCAACATAATAACTAATCATGATAATAAATTTGACGCATAGGGAGTTAGCGCTACCCGAGGTTCGTTATTCAACATAATACAGTGGGGCCAGTGCTGATGGTGTTGGTCCCAAACGGGTAGACTGCGGGGCCATCACGGGGCAACCCGAGGATCTGGTTTTACTCATAGGATGTCCCATCCGGTTGTGGCCTGAGACGAGATACGCGCGGCTACTATCAGGGTGTCGGCACGCCGGGAGGTCTTGCTGGATTTGTTTTACCATTGTTGAAATGTCTTGTGCATCGGGTTCCGAGTCTGATCAGAGGGTCCCGAGATGGAGGATTGTCTCCGTGGATCGTGAGCTTGTCATGGGCTAAGTTGGGACACCCTTGCAGGGTTTAAACTTTCGAGAGCCGTGCCCGCGGTTATGTGGCAGATGGGAATTTTTAATATCCGGTTGTAGAGAACTTGACACCAGACTCAAAATAAAATACACCAACCGCATGCTTAACCGTGACCGTCTCTTTTCGAGTGAGTCAAGAAGAGAACACGGTGGGGTTATGTTTGAACGTAAGTAGTTCAGGATCACTTATTGATCATTACTAGTTTGCGACCGGTTGCGTAGTTTCTCATCTTACCCTTGTACTCGTAAGTTAGCCACCATACAATGCTTAGTCGCTTGCTGCAAGCTCACCACTTATCCTTTTCATACCCATTAAGCTTTGCTAGTCTTGATACCCATGGTAATGGGATTGCTGAGTCCTCGTGGCTCACAGATGACTACAACAATAATTGCAGGTACAGGTAATGCGATGATTTGACGCGAGAGCGACGTTTGCATGTTTTGGAGTTCTTCTTCTTCTTCTTCTTCTTTGTTCAGGGGATAGGTTCCTGGTCGGCAGCCTGGGCTAGTAGGGTGGGTGTCGTTTGAGCTTTTGTTCGTGTTCCATCCGTAGCCGGATGTTGTTCTTATGTATGATGTTTGATGTATTCTTGTGGCATTTGTATGCCATGTATGTATCCCTAACTATTATGTAATGGTATGATGTAATGATATCCACCTTGCAAAATCATTTTAATATGTGGCTCTATCCTTGGTGGGACCTTCGAGTTCCTCTCCGATAGGATCGCATATTGGGCGTGACACTCTCGCGTCTCTCTTGGTAGCTAAAAGCACTAGGTTTTTCTTATCGCTCATCATGGAGGTACTCAATTTGGGGTTGTGGCACACTCTTTTCGGTGGCTCACTCTCTCACTATTCTCTCCACGGTGGGTGGATGCTTGCTTGTCGGAAATTGTCTGGCCCGTGGGGCTGGGGGTACCCGGGCCCGTGGGACTAGGGGTACCCAGGCCCGTCTGCCTGCGGCCCAGGGCATGACACCACCAGAAGGCCCAGGCTGGCCCAACGTCAGGGCTTCACTAGCAGGACCCTCTCAAGGCCCTCGCCTTGTGAGGAGCTTGTCATCAGGTGCCGGCAAGAGCCTTGTGAGGCCCTTTCATGAGGCGGCTTCCCGAGGCCCCTTGCGGAGGCGTGCGAATCAAGGATCATGCAACGGAGCTGCCCAACCCTGCGTCTTCACCTAGGTGATGTGTGTGGTGATGAGCGGAGCTAGAGGGGCGCCAGCAGGTGCAGATGAGGAGGCTTTCCTCTTTCATGCTAGGGGGAGCATGGACAGCGCACCGGTTCCTGAAGGAATCCCCAAAGATTGCCACTTTGGTGAAAGAAGACCAAGAGGGCGGGTTTGACGGGAAGGAGGTCATCACCGAGCCCACCGACGCGTGATGGCAGGAAGCTTTAGCAGGCGAAGACCACCTTTAGCCAGGTAAGTTGTACTCTTATTCCCCTTCGAATTGGCCGTTGTGGCAACCCTTCCCGCCTAGTATTTTCGGGGGAAGAGGACCAAGGCTAGTATAAGTATAGATAGGGTGCCACCGTAGAGAGGGATCGGATCCTATCGAGGCCTCTCACTTTCCCTTGTACTCTCATACTCATCCTCCCTTGTGAGGCAACCCAACCACAAAGCACGAGTAGGGGCTTACACCGCAAGGTGGCCCGAACCTGGGTAAACTGCCGTGTCTGTTGTTCATACTTCCTCTCGCTCGAGAATCTCGGAGCATCGCCATGAGGTTGTGAGCAGCGAGGTAGGGCTTAGTGAGGTTCAGTGAGCACACCCTAGATTTTGAACCTTTCTTGGGTCCCCGGAGCCCCAATTTCGACATTTGGCGTGCTAGGTAGGGGTGGGCCGAAGTTCTTTCGCTTCGCTCCAGTTCCTGCTCCACCACCGATGCTCGCTGTGTTTGTGTCGAGCGCCGGGTGGCTCGTGTCGCCCAGACGGAGCCTGCGGGCCGTGGCGACCGCCGCCAATCCACCTCGGTCGCGACCAACGCTGCCATTGACCCCGCTACCCATGAGCACCAGGATTCCTCCATGCACGCTTTCATGCAGCCCGAGGGCCACACAACCACGCCTTCACTCACCTTAGCTACGACCTCATCCTCCCACGCCCGCTGTGGGCCGGTGAATGCGTAGGCCGCACTGCTCATGGCGCGTGAGCTGCTGCGCTACTGCCCGGCCAATGAAGGCTACGACGCCTAGCTTGGCCACATTACCGAGCTCGTCACCGCCGTGGGCGAGGTCCCGGCGCCCTCCCACTCGCTCCGTCCTCCACCGTCTAGCGCTGGCAACGTGGCGCACGGAGCGCCTCCGCCTCCTCCCTTGCGCGGCGACAACACCGAGCCCCAACACGCCGCGCGGAGCGCCTTGCCGGCCGAGATGAGGCTCGCTGCCAGGTTGTGCACCGTGCGCAGCTTGATGCAAATGAGCCCCTCGAGCGGCAGGCACCAGCGCCTGGACCGGGTTGCCCAAGAGGTCGCGGCGGCAGGTGAGGGAGTCCTGGACTAAGGGGTCATTGGGCGTCCGACCTATTATTTATGGGCCGGACTGATGGGCTGTGAAGACATGAAGGCCGAAGATTGTATCCGTGTCCGGATTGGACTCTCCTTGGCGTGGAATGCAAGCTTGGTGACCGACTATGAAGATTCCTTCCTATATGTAACCCTAGATCCCCCCGGTGTCTATATAAACCGAAGGGTGTAGTCCGGAAAGGATATACTCATGACCATAGTCATACAGGCTAGACTTCTAGGGTTTAGCCATTATGATCTCGTGGTAGATCAACTCTTGTAAGACTCATATTCATTAAGATCAATCAAGCAGGAAGTAGGGTATTACCTCCATAGAGAGGGCCCGAACCTGGGTAAACATCGTGTCCCCTGATTCCTGTAACCATCGATCCTAGACGCACAGTTCGGGACCCCCTACCCGAGATCTGCCGGTTTTGACACCGACATTGGTGCTTTCATTTCCGCTGTGCCGTCGACGAAAGGTTCGATGGCCCCTTCAATCATCGATAGTGACGCCGTCCAAGGAGAAACCTTCCTCCCCGGACAGATCTTTGTGTTCGGCGGCTTCATATTGTGGGCCAACTCGCTTGGCCATCTAGAGTAGATCGATAGCTACGCCCCTGGCCATCAGGTCAGATTCGGAAGCTTGAACTACGTCGCGGACGTCCGCGGAGACCTGATCTTTGACGGATTCGAGACCGCGACGATCGCTCCCCCTCGCTCCGATGAACATGACCTAAATATGTCATCGGATCACATCCAGGAGATGGTTCCTGTTGCTGCAACAGCCTTAGAACCGGAGCAGATCGTGCCATCCGAGGCCATAGAGTCCGCAGCGCTGGAGCCGCACATAGACTCGACACCCCGCAATATTTGCGTCAACGGAACTCCGGACTCGTCTCCGGCTATAAGTTCCGGACCATGTACGCCTGCGGACACCGAGCTGGATCGGTTATCGATTTTTGAATTCAGCGCCGCAGACATCTTCCAGCACTCACCTTTGGGTGACGTGCTAAACTCTTTAAAGAATTTGTCCTTGGAAAAGGACTCACAGTCGAACTATGTCCGGTTCGAGCTAGAGGCTGACGATGGGGAATTTTGCTTCCCACCCGCCACCCACTTCATAGCCACTGTCGATGACTTAACTGACGTGCTTGATTATGGCTCCGAAGACATCGACAGTATGGATGACGATGCTGACAAGGAGCAAGGCCAAGACCCGTCATTCACTGGAGGTTGGACGGCCACCTCTTCGTACGATGTGTACATGGTTGACAAGCCTAAAAAAGCTACCGACGATGACAAAGAAGATCCAGTTGCGAACAAACCTTCTGAGACACAGTCCAAGCGCCGGCGCCCTAAATGCCGTTCTAAGCCTCCTCGCTCAAAAGATGGCAACACTGGCACCGGAAAAAATAGTACTCCGGGTGACGCCGAAAACAATGAAGACCCTGTTGGAGTAGCATCCGAACAGGAGGAACAAGACAACGTGCAAGTTAACCCTGATAAACAGGCCATGCCCAATGACCTGGATGACGATAGTTATCGTCCAGTCTCCGAGGATGAGGAGAGCCTCGGCAGCGAGGATTTCATCGTGCCTGAGGCACACCTCGAGCAGGAGCGCTTCAAGCGCCAGCTAATAGCTACTGCTAGAAGCCTGAAGAAAAACCAGCAGCAGCTCCAAGCCGATCAAGACCTACTCATTGACAGATGGACCGATGTCCTGGCAGCCGAAGAATACGGCCTCAAGCGCCCAGCCAAGAGTTACCCGAAGCGCAGACTGCTACCTTAGTTCGATGAGGAGGCACCAGATCCCGTACCTCCCTCGCACAATGCGGGACGACCACCACGTGGTCGGGATAGTGCGGCGGACCAACGACCCCGCGGTCGGGATAAAACGGCAACTCAGGCTGAACAACAGCCCGCCCCACCACCTTGTAAAAAGATAGACAGAACAGCTCGGGACCATACATATGACCTTTGACAGGACCTGGACAATAGAGCAGGACATACCGATCAATCTACGGATCGCGAGGACGCTTCCCGACTCGGGATGATGGCTACTTATTCGGACGTGACAAACCTAGTCACGCCCGGGCCGATAACCGCAGACGGACTTCATCAGAGGTGCGCCGTGATGCGGCCTGATATAGAGGCGCCGCACACCCCCTCTGCTTCATAGATGAAGTACTGGATCACGAATTCCCCGAGGGGTTCAAGCCCGTCAATATCGAATCATACAACAAAACAACCGATCCTGCAGTATGGATCGAGGATTTTATTCTACACATTCATATGGCCTGAGGAGATGACCTCCACGCCATCAAATACCTCCCACTAAAACTAAAAGGGCCAGCTAGACACTGGTTAAATAGCCTGCCCAAAAAATTCCATCGGCAGTTGGGAGGACTTGGAAGAAGCTTTTCTTGACAACTTCCAAGGTACTTATGTCCGGCCACAAGACACTGATGACTTAAGTCATATAATTCAACAACCTGGAGAATCAGCCAGAAAATTCTAGACTAGGTTCCTAACCAAAAAGAACCAGATCGTTGACTGTCCGGATGCCGAAGCCCTAGCAGCCTTCAAACATAGCATCCGCGACGAATGGCTTGCCCGCCACCTCGGCCAAGAAAAGCCAAAATCCATGGCAGCCCTCACGGCGCTTATGACCCGCTTTTTCGCGGGAGAGGACAGCTGGCTGGCTCGTAGCAAAAACACAGCCCATGAGGCAGGCCCCTCCAAGGCCAAGAACAGCACCGGCAAGCTCCGGCGCAATAGACACAAACGCCGAAGCAATGGCGATAATACCGATGACAGTACAGTTAACGCCGGATTCAGCGGCTCCAAGTCCGGCCAGCGGAAAAAGCCCTACAAAAGGAACAATGAGGAACCATCCAGCTTGGACCACATACTCGACCGTCCGTGCCAGATACATGGCACTCCGGAAAAACAAGCCAATCATACCAACAGAGATTGTTGGGTTTTTAAACAGGCTGGCAAGTTAAATGCCGAGAACAAGGAAAAGGGATCACAAAGCGAGGACGAAGACGAAGAGCCCCGGCTGCCGAACACTGGGGGGCAGAAGAAATTCCCCCCTCAAGGCAAAACGGTGAACATGATATACGCTACACACATCCTCAAAAGGGAGCGCAAGCGAGCACTCAGGGACGTCTACGCGGTAGAGCCAGTCGCCCCAAAATTCAACCCGTGGTCGTCATTCCCGATCACCTTCGATCGTCGAGATCATCCAACTAGTATCCGCCATGGCGGTTCGGCCGCACTGGTCCTCGACCCAATCATCGACGGATTTCACCTAACACGAGTCCTAATGGACGGTGGTAGCAGCCTCAACCTTCTCTATCAAGATACAGTGCGCAAAATGGGCATTAATCCCTCATGAATCAAGCCCACAAAGACTACCTTTAAAGGAGTCATACCAGGCGTAGAGGCCCTTTGTAAGGGCTCAATCACGCTGGAAGTGCTCTTTGGTTCTCCAGATAACTTCCGAAGAGAAGAGTTAATCTTCGATATCGTCCCCTTCCGCAGCGGCTACCACACACTGCTTGGACGAACTGCGTTTGCTAGATTCAACGCAGTGCCACACTATGCTTATCTCAAGCTCAAGATGCCCGGTCCACGCGGCGTCATAACAGTCAATGGAAATACTGAACGCTCCCTCCGAATAGAGGAGCACACAGCTGACCTAGCAGCAGAGGTACAGAGTGGCCTTCTCAAGAAGAACCGCAATCCGGCAGCCGAGCCCCTGGACATCACTATGAGAGTCCGGACCACACTGCAACAGGACGGTTCGGCTCGTCAAGAGCTTGACTAGCAATTCGGCCTCCGTCCCGGTCCTGATGAGGTAGCCGCATCCGCACCACGCGTACATAATTACGCACTCAAGATCCCATGGGCATCGACGGAGGCACAACTACCTTGTAGTTCGGCTACACCGGTCCCGGACTCACTGGTATCTCTACTATTTCTTTTCTTTTCTTTTCCCTCTTTTTCAGGCATCTTTTATACAGGCCTCCTCCGATGGCCTGACTACCGGTCCTGTCAAAGGACAAGTACACCAGATTGGCACAGAGCACAAGCATACATGGGAAGCCCTAGAGGACAATCCAACCACTACTCTACCTATCTTTCAGTACCCAAATGCAGCTCTCCTCTGGTTCTGTCATGATAAATAGCCGGTTGCTTATCGCATTATTTGTATAAATGCGCTTTGACACATTAACCCAACCATAATGGAAGCAGTTTATGGCCCAAAGTCAAGGGGCCCCAGATACTACCTCTGCTCCTTTTCTGTTTCCCGTTGCTATTAATTACTTATATCCTCGCACCCGTGCACTTTGGTACGTTTCATATTCGCCAGGGGCTCCCTATCGCCCCATAATGCGGCAACAAAAGTCCGAACACTTCTTATAGATAAGTTCGGCACCCCGAATTTAGCATGATATGCATTGGCTCCGAATCATGTCTTTGGTCAATAGTTGGGTTGCCCGGCTCCTGTGCTTGCTACCCTACGTTCCGCTACATCGGCTAGGGTAGTAAAGGGAGAACTATTGCGATTGTGCCCTGGTCTAAACCGGATGAGCACCTCAGTAGAGAAAGCCGAAAACTGACTGTCATGATGCGGTGAGAGCCGGTCAGCTGTTCGGAGGTCACAAATCGTTGGAGATTTTTTTCCGCATTTCGCGAAGGATCGGTACTTCCCGACCAGACGCTGACAACACTCTGGTTCGTATACCAGGGGCTGCGCCTATGTTTTATTATAAAACTCCCATGGCTAAGTGACGGTGTTTAAGCCGCATAGTCTGATTGCCTGGTTCGTTGCGCTAAACAACTCCATCAAGGACCATAGAATTGGATCAAGATTGTTTAGATTCCATCCCGAACACCTCCGTACCACCTACGTGAGGGCAGAAGCCGACGACTGGTCAACTCTCAGATTCCATACAACATGGCCGCACAGGAGGAAAGAATCAAAACATAACAAACATTATATTACAAACCGGATTTGTTTCCATCATACAAGGCAAAGACAAAAAAACGAATGTCTTCATTCGAAAATAATGTCCTACCCGCACTGCGCTGCTGCAAGTCGAGACCCCTCCAGGACAGCCGCAAAATATCGCTCAGGTGTGCGGTGCTCCTTGCCCTCCGGCGGCCCCTTGGCCACCTCGACGGCATCCATCTTCGCCCACCACATCTTGCAACGAGCTAAGGCCATGCGGGCACCTTCGATGCAGACTGACCGCTTGACGATGTCTAGCCGCGGACAAGCCTCCACCATCCAGTTCACGAGGCCAAAATAACTGCTAGGTATAGCTTTGGCTGGCCAAAGCCGGATTATTAAATCCTTCATGGCCAGTTCGGCCACCCTGTGCAGCTCGACCAACTGTTTCAGCTGATCGGCAAAGGGCACCAGATGTTCTGGCACAACATACTGCGACCAGAACAACTTCTTCGTGGAATTCCCTTCTCCGGCTCAGAAGAACTCCGCAGCATCGACCACGCTGCGTGGTAGTTCCGCAAAGGCCCCTGGGCAACTCCGAACTCGGGTTAGTAAAAGGTACTTCTTCTCCGCATACTTGCTTTGCATGTTAAAAGCCTTACCCACTGCGATCTTCTTGGCCTCCTGGATCTCCTGGAGAGCGCCCCGCGCTTCATTTTGTGCGGCCTCCGCGCTCTAGCGAGCTTTGGCAAGTTCGGTCTCTCGAACCGACGCTTCACGCTGCAAAGCCTCACACTTCTTCACCGTGTCTTGGAGCTCCTGCTGGATCTCGCCAACCCGGGCCTTGAGCTTCTTACGGGCGGCTTGCTGCTGGACAGCCTTCCCTTCGGCTTCGGTCAAGGCATTTTTCAGGGCCTCGACCTCGGTCGCCGCCCCTACACATATCATGACACTCCTGTCAATACTCACCACTTACTCTTCTCGAATACACAGCAAGTCGTTACTCACCTTGCTTCTCATGGAGCCGAATCTTCACCTCGCCGAGCTCGTTCTCGGTCCGCTCTAGCCTCTGCTTCAGTTCAGATACTTCGGCAGCATGCGAGGTCGCGGCCAACAGCGACACCTGCTTATTCATAAATATCAAATTAGTCTCGTACAAAGGGTTGATCCTCTGTCCGGCATTTCTTTCCGAACACCGGACAGTGTCTCAGGGGCTACTGTCAGCACGGGGTGTTCTCTTTCTACGTGACTTACCTCGAAACCTGTCAACAGGTTGTTGCAGGCCTCGTTTAGTCCGCTCTTGACGGACTGAACCTTCTCGATCACCGTACCCATAAGGATACGGTGCTCGTCCACAATGGAGGCACCTCGTAGTGCCTCCATCAGGTTATCTGGTGCCCCCGGTTGGACAGGGGCCATCGGTGGAATTGGTGCACCCCCTCCTTCGAAGGAAGGCGCGCGCCGAATTCCGGGGCCGTATCGGTCCCCAGGATCGTATTCGGCTGAGGGCCGAACTGAATATGTCCCTCTTCACCAGTCTCCATGGGGATCTGCTCCCCCATGTGTCCGGCAGCGGAGGTCTCGCCTTGCGGCGCCTCTTGGACAGCGTCCTGGGCCCCTCCCCGTCTCGGAGCGGTCCTCCGGGACAACACTTCGGTGTCGTCCTTGGCCTCAGGGGAATAAGCGGGCGGCGGCGACATACTGGCCATTTCCGCCGGATCCAACGAACCCCCAGATGAGGATCGCTGGATGCTGCCACGGGCCGGACTGCAATGGCACAATTAATCACGTTAAAACAATGAAAAGGAGAGGCCGGGTACACTTATGTACGAGATTCATAGTACTTACGATGCGGTCCGAGGCTTAGTGCGGAGGCGTCACTTCGGACTGCTGTCAACGTCCCACGCGGTGTTGACCGCGGGGGCGCCCTTCCCCTTCTTGGATGTTCCCGCCTCCAGATTCGTGGAGGCCCCCCTCTTCTTCTCCTTAGGGGGAGGGTTCTCCTCCTCCTCCTCCTCCTCTTCCTCGTCGTCCTCAGGGATGGAGGAATGGGCTTCCTCGTCTTAGGCGTCACGTCCGAAGTGCCCTTGCGACGGGGGCCACTTTTGGCCCCCTTGGCCTTCTTCTTGGCCTTCTTCTCCGGCGCCTTATATGGCGCCGGCACCAGCATCTTCGCCAGGCGCGGTATGACCGGCTCTTCAGGCAGTGGAGCCAGACACTGGACCCGCTTCGCCCTCTCCATCCAATCCTGAAAAAGCAATAATAAACTCACACATCATCCTCGAAACAATTAAGTAGGGGATACGTCAAAAATAACATACCTCGCTGGCAAGGTGTTTGCAATCGTGCCCACGATCTGAATCTGTGGCCGGCGGTTTCTCGTTGCCCTTAAAGAGCAACTTCCAGGCACCTTCGTGAGTGGTTTCGAAGAGCCTCTCCAGAGTTTGGTGCTCCTTCGAATTAAACTCCCACAGAGGGTGACCTCTACGCTGGCACGGGAGGATCCGGCGAACTAGCATCACCTGGATTACATCGACAAGCTTGACGTTCTTGGCTATCATACTTTCAATGCGCATTTGCAGCGCTATCAGCTCATCGGGCGAGCACCAGTTCAGACTCTTCTCGACCCAGGAGGTGAGTCGCATGGGAGCACCGGAGCGGAATTCGGCAGCTGCGGCCCAGGTGGTGCCGCGGGGTTCTGTGATGTAGAACCATTGTTTCTGACACTCCTTTACTGTCTCCACGAAAGTACCTTTCGGCCAGGAGACGTTTGACAGCTTACTCACCATGGCCCCCCCGCACTCCGCGTGCTGGCCATCCACCACCTTCAGCTTCACATTGAAAACTTTGAGCCATAGCCCAAAGTGGGGTTGGATGCGGAGGAAGGCCTCACACACGACGATAAACGCCGAGATGTTGAGGAAGGAGTTCGGGGACTGATCGTGGAAATCTATCCCATAATAATACATAAGCCCGCGGACGAAAGGGTGGAGTGGGAACCCTAGTCCACGGAAGAAATGAGGGAGGAATACCACCCTCTCGTTGGGCTCCGGCGTGGGGACGACTTGTCCCTCAGCCGACAGACGATGGGCGATTCCCTTCACCAAGTATCCGTCCGCCCGAAGCTCAGTAATGTCCTCCTCCTTGATGGAGGAGACCATCCACTTGCCCCGACCTCCGGATCTGGACATGGTTGAGTGCTAGCTCGAGTGGAAAGGAGATAAGAACTTGGGCGCTGGAGCTCGAGATTGGGAGGGCAGAGATGGAGAGAAGGCATGGGAGAGGAAGAGGGAATCCTTGTCCCTTTATAAAGGCGGTAAATATTGAACTCCTCCCCGCTCGCCTTAGAATTCGCCTGTTCCCAAGGGCTGTATAAACGACATGGTTGGGTTACCCATACCCGCATTGATGAAAATCCCACGATAAGGGGACATGATCTCTGCTTTGACAAGACGTGCCAATGGCAACCGCGTCTTGGGACGTGGAGCGGCGGACACAGAAACGGTTCGGAATTATGACCGTTCGGATGTGATGTCGTCCTACAAAACATTTGTCTGCGGATTGGATTCGTGTAAAAACTATATTTTCTCTGTGGTTGTGTATGGTGTGTGTGACAGGTCCGGATACAATCATTGCGTCCGAAGACTATCTTGGAGTTCGGAAAGAAGGGAACCCGCCTTGCAATGCCGAAGACAATCTGCATGCCAGACTCCTCGTCATTGAAGCCAGGTTCAGGGGCTACTGAGGGAGTCCTAGACTAAGGGGTCCTCGGGCGTCCGGCTTGTTATTTATGGGCCGGACTGATGGGCTGTGAAGACATGAAGGCCGAAGATTGTACCCGTGTCTGGATTGGACTCTCCTTGGCGTGGAAGGCAAGCTTGGCGACCGACTATGAAGATTCCTTCCTATGTAACCGACTCTATGTAACCCTAGATCCCCCCGGTGTCTATATAAACCGGAGGGTGTAGTCCAGAAAGGATATACTCATGACCATAGTCATATAGGCTAGACTACTAGGGTTTAGCCATTACGATCTCGTGGTAGATCAACTCTTGTAACACTCATATTCATCAAGATCAATCAAGCAGGAAGTAGGGTATTACCTCCATAGAGAGGGCCCGAACCTGGGTAAACATCATGTTCCCTGTCTCGTGTAACCATTGATCCTAGACGCACAGTTCGGGACCCCCTACCCGAGATCCGCCGGTTTTGACACCGACAGCAGGGCGCTAGGACCGCGCCGCCCATGCACGAGGCGCGCCTACAAGCACCGCCGGCTGCCAGGCCTTCACTCGCGAGCTACGTCGGGTGGTTTGTCCAGTCAAGTTCAAGCCAGAGCTGCCCACAGAGTTCCTCCTGCTCTACGCGCTGAGCATCGAGGTGGCGAACATCGATGACAAGGTCATGGCGAACTGGTTTTCGATGGCCCTCAAGGATGGCACGCGCTCTTGGCTCATGATACTGCCTGAGGAGTCAATCTCTTCGTGGTATGAGCTCCGCAAGCAGTTCATCGCCAACTTCCAGGGCAGTCGCGACCGCGCCCTCACCATCAATGACCTGCAGCATGGGAAGCAACGTCCTGGCGAGAACCTCCACAAGTACATTCAACGCTTCACCCAGGTGCACCACAAAATTCCACGGGCCTCATACGAAGACATTATATCGGTGTTCACTAATGGCGTCACGGACATGAGGATGTGCGAAAAGCTCTCCATCAACGATGATCCGAGCACAGAGCTGGAACTATTCAACATGGCCGATAAGTGTGCCAAGGCGGAGGAGGGCTGCCTCTTCATCCACAATGACCCTAACACCAAGCCCGATGACAAGAAGGCCAAGGCCAAGGAAGTGAAGCGCAAGGGCCCTTCCATGTTGGCGGCGGAGCCTGAGCAGAAGCGTGGCCGCAACCACAATGAGCCCGTCAAGGATGGCCGCCTGTTCTACGTCTACCACAACGTGCGCACTCACAACACCGACGACTGTCAGGAGCTCAAGGCACTGCGATGAGTGCTTGGGCCGTCGCCTCGACCGCAATGATCGTGGCTTCGACCGTGGAGGCGGCCGTGGTGGCAGCCAGTGGGACAACCACAACGGCAACCCCCGCTAGGGCTAGCGCGACTAGCCTCGTGAGGGTGGCTGGTGCGACCAACCTCGTGACGGTGCCTGGCGCGATCAGCCTCATGAGGCATGCCCTCAAGACAATGCGGCCCTTCCGCCATTGTCGCCACCACCCAGGACGAACGAGAACAACCAGCAAGACGAGGGGGCTAGGGGCTACCAGGAGCCTCACGCAATAGCCTGCATCCTCGGCGGAGCTCAGGCTCCTGCATCCAACCACCTCTTCAATCAGTCCTCTCGCGAGGTGAACGCTGCCCTCCCGAGGCTTGAGGCTGTGTGGCCCCTCAAGTGGTCATAGTACGCCATCACCTTCGACTCCAAGGACCACCTCAGGTGCTCAGCCACCGCCGGCGCTCTCCCCATGCTGTGCATCCCCACCATCAGCAATATCTCCGTCACCAAGACCCTCATCGAGGGAGGTGCTGGCCTCAACGTGATCTACATCACAACCTTCGAAATGCTCCAAGTGGCCTACAACCAGCTGATGCCCACCAGGCCCTTCTCGAGGGTGACCGATGGGTCGACCACTCCCCTGGGGAAGGTGCGCCTTCCATTCACCTTCGGCACCCATGAAAACTACCACATTGATATCATCGACTTTGACGTGGCCCACATCGGCATCCCATACAACGCCATCCTGTGATACCCCACCCTCACCAAGTTCATGGCGGCAACCCACCATGGCTATAATGTCGTGAAGATGCCAGGATGCAGCAGCGTCATCACCGTCCCCTATGACGAGAAAGATGTGGTTTTCTCCCATGAGCACGCGTACTGGGCCGCCACCGCTAAAAACTTCGATGATGAATGCGGCGCTGCACCTCCTGAGGCCGCCCCCTTGAAGAAGAAGCAGCTCCTCTCGAAGGGCCACCCCGAGGCAAAGAAAGCACTGGATGGCCACTCCTCGGGCTCCGCACTCGCCGTCGGGGCTTGCCTCCCCCCCGCATAGGACGGTGCACCCGGCGCCTCCCTCTGGGAAGGCTCGGGGGCTTCCACCTGGAGAGCGTCTGACCTGACCAAGGTGACGAGGGAGGTGCTCGGGCACCAATTGGAGGCGTGCGTCGACGCGTGCCCCTGCAAGCAAGGAGCACGGCGCTCGGCGCCATGAGCGCAAGAGTTCATCACCTAGGAGATTCACAAGCTACAGGAAGCTCTGGCCATGTGCGGTGAGCGTCGGCCCGCGCACCCCGTCGACTCAGCTGCAGCCCCCGACGCGGGCAGCGAGCTGCGCGTGTGCGTCAATATCGTGGTCCTCAACAAGGCCAACTCCCAGGACATCTTTTGGCCATCGCACATTGGCTAGAGCAGGGTTATCGTCACCAACTACGTCTGCAAGCCCTTCGGCCTACCGAACTTAGGTGCCACTTACCAGCTGTTCGCGCAGCTCGCATTAGCATCTCGTGAGGCTGCGGTCTCTCGCGAGCCCCCAAGGCCTCAGGATCCGCTCGGCCCTTGAGGGGAGGACCCCCACGACGCGCCTTGCCGAGCGCCTCGATGCTTCTACAACAACATCATTGCCAGGTGACTTTTTGGTTTCTTCAATTAAGGCCGCCTCACGGGCTGCACCATCCTCAATCTGGTCAGGGTCAGTTCCTCCAGCCGCCGTACTTTTGGTTGTATACTAAACCTGGTTATGCTCAATGTGTTATGATTACTTGCTTAACTTCGTGCTTGGTGCTGCGTCGCATTTGGAGGCGCCACCCCTTGGGGACCCGCGTGCCTTCGGGACTCCTCTTGATCGTCCCATGAGCGGGCGCTATTAGCACGACACCTGTGCTCGGGTCCGTCCCTGCAGCGTGATGTCTACTACGCAACCTTCTTCTTGTAGACTCATGTTGGGCCTCCAAGCGCATAGTTTGTAGGACAGTAGCAAATTTCCCTCAGGTGGATGGCCTAACGTTTATCAATCCGGGGGAGGCGTAGGATGAAGATGGTCTCTCTCAAACAACCCTGCAACCAAATAATAAAAAGTTTCTTGTGTCCCCAACACCCCCGATACAATGGTAAATTGTATAGGTGCACTAGTTCGGCGAAGAGATGGTGATAAAAGTGCAATATGGATGGTAGATATAGGTTTTATTAATCTGAAATTATAAAAACAGCAAGGTAGCAAGTAACAAAAGTAAGCGAAAATGGTATTGCAATGCTTCGAAATAAGGCCTAGGGTTCATACTTTCACTAGTGCAAGTTCTCTTAACAATGATAACATAATTAGATCATATAACAATCGCTCAATGTGCAACAAAGAGTCACTCCAAAGTCATAAATAGCGGAGAACAAACAAAGAGATTATTGTAGGGTACGAAACCACCTCAAAGTTATTCTTTCTGGTTGATCTATTGGGCTATTCCTATAAGTGTCACAAAAGCCCTAGAGTTCATACTAAAATAACACCTTAAGATACACATCAACCAAAACCCTAATGTCACCTAGATACTCCAATGTCACCACAAGTATCCGCGGGTTTGATTATACGATATGCATCACACAATCTCAGATTCATCTATTCAAACCAACACAAAGAACTTCAAAGAGTGCCCCAAAGTTTCTACCACAGAGTCAAGACGAAAACATGTGCCAACCCCTATGTATAAGTTCACAAGGTCACAGAACCCGCAAGTTGATCACCAAAACATACATCAAGTGGATCACGTGAATATCCCATTGTCACCACAGATAAGCACATGCAAGCAATACATCAAGTGTTCTCAAATCCTTAAAGACTCAATCCGATGAGATAACTTCAAAGGGAAAACTCAATCCATTACAAGAAGGTAGAGGGGGAGAAACACCATATGATCCAACTATAGTAGCGAAGCTCGTGGTACATCAAGATCGTGCCAAGTGAAGAACACGAGAGAGAGAGAGATCAAACACATAGCTACCGGTACATACCCTCAACCCTGAGGGTGAACTACTCCCTCCTCGTCATGGAGATCGCCAGGATGATGAAGGTGGCCACCGGTGATGGTTCCCCCCGGCAGGGTGCCGGAACGGGCTCCCGATTGGTTTTTCGTGGCTACAGAGGCTTGCGGCGGCGAAAATCCTGATCTAGGTTTATTTCTCGGGGTTTCTATATTTATTGGAATTTTTGGCATGACAACAAGTCAGGGGGTCCACGAGGAGCCCACAAGGATGGGGGGCGCGCCCAGGGGGGTAGGGCACGCCCTCCACCCTTGTGGAGGCCTCATGGCTCTTCTGGCCCAACTCTTTTGCTTCGAGGGCCTCTTCTGGTCCATAAAAAACCATCGTAAATTTTCAGCTCAATTGGACTCCGTTTGATATTCCTTTTCTGTAAAACTCAATAACAAGGAAAAACAGAAACTGGCACTAGGCTCTAGGTTAATAGGTTAGTCCCAAAAATAATATAAAATAACATATACATGCATATAAAACATCCAAGATTGATAATATAATAGCATGGAACAATAAAAAATTATAGATACATTGGAGACTTATCAAGCATCCCCAAGCTTAATTCCTGCTCGTCCTCGAGCAGGTAAATGATAAAAACAGAATTTTTTGATCTGGAATGCTACCTAACATATTCATCAATGTAATCTTCTCTATTGGGCAAGAATATTCAGATCCATAAGATTCAAAACAAAAGTTTAATATTGACATAAAAACAATAATACTTCAAGCATACTAAGAAAGCAATCATGTCTTCTCAAAATAACATGGCCAAACAAAGCTATCCCTGTAAAATCATATAGTCTGGCTATGCCCCATCTTAATCACACAAAATATTTAAATCATGCACAACCCCAATGACAACCCAAGCAATTGTTTCATACTTTTGATGTTCTCAGAACTTTTCAACTTTCACACAATACATGAGCGTGAGCCATGGACATAGCACTATAGGTGGAATAGAATATGATGGTTGTGGAGAAGACAAAAAGAAGGAGATAGTCTCACATCAACTAGGCGTCTCAACGCGCTATGGAGATGCCCATCAATAGATATCAATGTGAGTGAGTAGGGATTGCCATGCAACGGATGCACTAGAGCTATAAGTTTATGGAAGCTCAAAAAGAAACAAAGTGGGTGTGCATCCAACTCGCTTGCTCATGAAGACCTAGGGCAATTTGAGGAAGCCCATCATTGGAATATACAAGCCAAGTTCTATAATGAAAAATTCCCACTAGTATATGAAAGTGACAACATAGGAGACTCTTTATCATGAAGATCATGGTGCTACTTTGAAGCACAAGTGTGGAAAAAGGATAGTAACATTGCCCCTTCTCTCTTTTTCTCTCTTTTTTTGGGCCTTCTCTTCTTTTTTTGGCCTTTTCTTTTTATTTATTTTTTTCTTCCGGAGTCTCATCCCGACTTGTGGGGGAATCATAGTCTCCATCATCCTTTCCTCACATGGGACAATGCTCTAATAATGAAGATCATCACACTTTTATTTACTTACAACTCAAGAATTAAAACTCAATACTTAGAACAAAATATGACTCTATATGAATACCTCCGGGGGTGTACCGAGATGTGCAATGAATCAAAGAGTGACATGTATGAAAGAATTATGAACGGTGGCTTTGCCACAAATACAATGTCAACTACATGATCATGGAAAGCAATATGACAATGATGGAGCGTGTCACAATATATGGAACGGTGGAAAGTTGCATGGCAATATATCTCGGAATGGCTATGGAAATGCCATAATAGGTAGGTATGGTGTCTGTTTTGAGGAAGGTATATGGTAGGTTTATGGTACAGGCGAAAGTTGCGCGGCACTAGAGAGGCTAGCAATGGTGGAAGGGTGAGAGTGCGTATAATCCATGGACTCAACACTAGTCATAGAGAACTCATATACTTATTGCAAAAATCTATTAGTTATCAAAACGAAGTACTACGCGCATGCTCCTAGGGGGATAGATATGTAGGAAAAGACCATCGCTCGTCCCCGGCCGCCACTCAAAAGGAAGACAATCAATAAATCATGCTCTGACTTCATCACATAACGGTTCACCATATGTGCATGCTACGGGAATCACAAACTTTAACACAAGTATTTCTCAAATTCACAATTACTCACTAGCATGACTCTAATATTACCATCTCTATATCTCAAAACAATCATAAGGAATCAAACTTCTCATAGTATTCGATGCACTTTATATGAAAGTTTTTATTATATCCCTTTTGGATGTCTATCATATTAGGACTAAATTCATAACCTAAGCAAATTACCATGCTGTTTAGAGACTCTCAAAATAATATAAGTGAAGCATGAGAGTTCATCAGTTTCTTCAAAATAAAACCACTGTCGTGCTCTAACAAGATATAAGTGAAGCACTAGAGCAAATGACAAACTACTCCAAAAATATATAAATGAAGATCAAGGAGTAGTTGAATAATAATGTAACTATGTGAAGACCCTTTTTCATTAATAAAATTTCAGATCTTAAGTACTTTATTCAAACAGCAAGCAAAACAAAATAAAATGACATTGCAAGGATAGCACATATCATGTGAAGAAGCCAAAACTCAGGCTCAACCAAAACTGACCGATCATTGTTAAAGAAGAAAGGTGGGATGCCAACCGAGGCATCCCCAAGATTAGATGCTTGAGAATTTTTGAAATATTAATTAGGGATGCCTTGGGCATCCCCAAGCTTGAGCTTTTGTGTCTCCTTAATTCCTTTCATATCGTGGTTTCCCTAAATCTTAAAAACTTCATCGACACAAAACTCAACAAGAACTCGTGAGATAAGTTAATATAAATCAACGCATAAACCTTATCATTAACTATTGTAGAAAATCACTAAAATTATTATTTGAAATTGCATACTAAATACCTCTGCATATTTAATACTCCTATCCTCAAATAGAATCATTAAACAAGCAAACATATGCAAACAATGCAAACAAAACAACAATCTGTCCAAACAGAATAGTTTGTAAAGAATGAAAGAAAATTCATACTTGTATAACTCCAAAAAATCTGAAAAATTACCACACTGTTGTAACACCCACGATACCCCACGTGTCGAGGCACGACTTGGAGGCATAACCGCATGGTGGTTTTGTCGCAAGAAGGGTCATCTTCACACAATCCCATGTAATGAACAAGAATGGGAGAAAGAGTTGGCTTACAATCGCCACTTCACACAATACATGAATTAAACATACATCATCAGAGTACAATCAAGGTCTAACTACGGAACCAAAATAAAAGAAGACAACCCCAAATGCTAGATCCCCGATCATCCCAACTGGGCTCCATACTCATCATCAGGAAACGAGACATAGAAACGATCAAAGGTCCTCCTCGAGCTCTCACTTGAGCTCGGTTGTGTCATCTGCACTGGTATCATCGACACCTGCAACTGTTTGGAAGTATCTGTGAGTCACGAGGACTCAGTAATCTCACACCCGCGAGATCAAGACTATTTAAGCTTATGGGTAGGAAAGGGGTAGTGAGGTGGAGCTGCAGCAAGCACTAGCATGTATGGTGGCTAACATACGCAAATAAGAGCGGGAAGAGAAGCAACGCAACGATCGTGAAGCTAGAAGTGATCAAGAAGTGATCCTGAAACTACTTACGCACAACCATAACACAAGAACCGTGTTCACTTCCCGGACTCCGCCGAAAAGAGACCATCACGGTTACACACGCGGTTCATGCATTTTAATTAAGTCAAGTGTCAAGTTCTCTACAACCGGACATTAACAAATTCCCATCTACCACATAACCGCGGGCACGACTCTCGAAAGTTTATACCCTGCAGGGGTATCCCAACTTAGCCCATCACAAGCTCTCACGGTCAATGAAGGATATTCCTTCTCCCGGGAAGACCCGATCAAACTCGGAATCCCGGTTACAAGACATTTCGACAATGGTAAAACAAGACCAGCAAAGCCACCCGATGTGCCGACAAATCCCGATAGGAGTCGCACGTATCTCGTTCTCAGGGCACACCGGATGGGCAAGACGTCGGGTTGGCATAGACCCTGGTTGCCCAGGGGGCGCCGGACATCACCCGGTTTGGACCAACACTCAGAGGAACACTGGCCCGGGGGGTTAAAATAAAGATGGCCCTTGAGTCTGCAGAACCCAAGGGAAAAAGGCTTAGGTGGAAAATGTTAAAACCAAGGTTGGGCCTTGCTGGAGGAGTTTTATTCAAAGCGAACTATCAAGGGGTTCCCATAACACCCAACCGCGTAAGGAACACAAAATCAAGGAACATAACACCGGTATGACAGAAACTAGGGCGGCAAGAGTGGAACAAAACACCAGGCATAAGGCCGAGCCTTCCACCCTTTACCAAGTATATAGATGCATTAATTTAAATAAGAGATATTGTGATATCCCAACATATCCATGTTCCAACATGGAACAAACTTCATCTTCACCTGCAACTAGCAATGCTATAAGAGGGGTTGAGCAAAAGCGGTAACAAAGCCAAACAATGGTTTGCTAGAAAGGTGGGTTAGAGGCTTGACATGGCAATATGGGAGGCATGATATAGCAAGTGGTAGGTAGCGCGGCATAGCAATAGAGCGAACAACTAGCAAGCAAAGATAGAAGTGATTTCGAGGGTATGGTCATCTTGCCTGAGATCCCGCAAGGAAGAAGAACGAGTCCATGAAGAAGACAAACGGACGTAGTCGAACGAATCCTCACAACTCCGGAATGAAACTGAAGCTAACGAGAGAAGCAACCCGGAAAGAAGCAAACAACATGGTAAACAACCAACACATAAGCATGGCATGATGCACAATCAAGTATGATGCATGTCCAGTTTAATGAGGCATGGCATGGCAAGGTGCACAAACAATACTACAAGTTAAGTTGAGCTTAATATGCAACGGGTTGCATATTGGAGAAACACCACATCTAAATATTTAGTTAACTCTTGGTTATGTACCCAACAATATTAAATGTTATTAAACATGGCAAGGGGTGAAGCATATGAAAACTAACTATTTAGGCAAGTTTAAATGAGGCCCAAAATAACAAACAACAATTCCGGAAAATCCTCATGTGCATATTTTAGATTTGGTACTGTTCTGCCTAAAACCATATTTTATTGTTTTTAAATAGGAAAATAAAGTGCAACATGTTAATCTATGCATTTTCCTACCCCATTTACATATATAATTTATTAAATTTGGAGTTGTGAAATAAATCATTTTAGCATGGCATTATGCAAAATAAACACAAACAGCATGTGAAACATTTTTAACATAGATGAAAGTACCAGATTATGAAACTAGATGCAAAACTAAGCATATGAAAACTAAGCATGGTTTGTGAGATATTAAATGCATGAACATGGAGGGTCAATCTGTAAATATGCAGGTTTTGGATAATTACAGAAATTCGCAGAGCCGAAAAAAAACAATTGGGCCGAAACTGGAGCTACAGGAACTTGGAGGCTCACCAGGCCTCATGGGACGGTTGATGAAGGAGGCCCGACAAGGGGGCGCAGCTGGGCTCGAGCGATCTGGCGCTGGGCCGACCGGTCGCTGGCTGCGGTCAACGGGGATGAGCGGACGAGCTGTTGCTGCTCGTTTCTGAAGAACAGAAACAGCAGCAGGCGATGCAGAAGACGACGGCAGGGGACCTGGCAACGGGGTCGGCAGGAACCGGCCGAAACGGAGTGCGGGGAGGCGTCGGGGTCCAAATCCGGCTAGGGGAGGCGCGGATCGGGGCTCGGTGCAGTGGCTTGACTCCTGCTCGTTGTAGAGGGGAAGCAGAGGCCGGCGACGGGTGGACTTGGCGTGCGAGGTGAGGGACTTGGCGGCCCGGCGATGGGGTTGACCGCTACCTTCGGCTCGAAGCAGACCGCAGGAGTCGACGCACGCATGAAGCAGAGGCAGGGCGTGAGGTGAGGACGAAGAAGGGCGTGGCGCGGAGCACGCGCGAGTGACGGGGAAGGGGACTTCACGGCGGGATTCGGCGAGGAGGCGTCGGAGATGGCCGTATCCGGGCCAGCTCGGGTCGGGGAGGCGAGGTAGCAGGCCGACAGCGGGGTGGCTGCACACCTGGAGAGAGAGAGAGGGCAGCGTGAGAGAGAGAGAAACAGAAGCAGGAGGGAAAGGGAGCAGGGCTCTCGGGGCACTCATCTGCTGGTGGTACTCTTCGGCGGAGGGAGCTCCGGAGGTCGGCCGGCGCAAGGGAGACGAGGTGAGGAGGTGGCGCTCGGGACAGGAGCTTGCTGTGGGAGGAGCGGGAGAGGAGGAGCTCCTCTGGTTGGCCGGGTGGATCGAGGGGAGGCCTCGGGTGCCAGTTGGTTAGGAGAGAGGATCGGGAGGGATCCCGAGGAAGAAGATTGGACAGAGTGGCGGCGGCGGCGGGCACGAAATGGATGGGTCATATCTCCTAGGTTTTAGGGTTAGCCTGTTATATATAGCAAGTGGGTCTAAATCGCGGGCTAGATCGGACCCTCCAATTTAGATCGGGTGGTCGAGAAAAATAGGCTATAGGGAATCAAAGAGGAAACCGAAGATGTTTTAGGGATATTTGGGGATGATCCGAACTCATCGGTCACGACAGCCCGGTCGGGTACGGGGAAGTTTTCGGACGCGCGCAGGAGGGGGTCGGAGTAAAGTGTAGAGAGGCTCAAACGGTCAGACCAGAGGGAATCGAAAACCCGGTTGGACTTGGATCGATCAACGAACGCAACGGAGCGAAGCGAGGAGCGGCAACTACGAGCGTCTACGAGTTTTATAAAAACATGCGGATGCAATATGCATGATGTCATGATGAAATGCAACAACAACAAAATAAAACACACGACGACAACGAAAAACATGGAAGGCATCTGAAGCGTCGGTCTCGGGGCGTTACAACACTCCACCACTACAAGAGGATCTCGTCCCGAGATCTAAGGATGGCACCGGAGAAAAGCGGAAGAGGAAGAGAAGAGGTAAAGCTAAGTTGCTTCGACAAACGAGTGAAACCACGAACCTTGAGAGATTAAACGAATTAAAAGAGAGAATACAAGGGAGATGAACGAGATAGAAAACACTCCGTTAGACAAGAGGAACAAGCAACATTATGAGAACCTTGTAGGTTGAAAGACATAAGAAAAGGGTTGCAATGGCCAAGAAGTATATGCAAGCACTCCAGTTGAAATGAGATGTACACGGAACGGTAAGGATCAATTACAACAACACTCCGGTTGGAAATGGAAGGCATAGAATATGAACTTAGCAAAAATGAAAGCACTTGGATGAGACTCCGGTTAGAAGAGGAATAATAGACACAACAACCGGCTAAACGGATAAGCATGAAAAGAACACGATCCCCACAACTGGAGATGATGAGAGAAGAGAGCAACATCACAATGCCTCCGGAAGAAATGAAAGAATGGAATGGAATGAACGGAGGCAAACAAGATCCTGAGAGAGCATGCTTACAAAAAATGCTAGAACGGAGTTGTTGGATTATCAACACCGAAAGAATAAGCTTGATGTGGGCTTATGGAAGACATCTCAAAATTATGAGGTGACAGCCTGCCATTCACAGGAAAAGATTTGATTGAGAGATAGAAAAGATACAAAGCTTCTTCCATCGAGGTGATAAGAAAAACTAGGATCATAGGTAATCATCACAAAGAGCAACATTCCCAATGGAAGGGTTTAGGTGAAATCTATACCAAGATAACTCCGAGGAAGAAAGTGATGGGTTTAAATATCTCATTCCTGAACTTGTGAATCATGAAACACAAAGAAATTGTCAGAAATAACATAACGCCATCTCAAAAGATAAGGTAGAAAGAATTGCACTTTCGAATGCAAGATGAAGAATACTTGAACTCCTCAAAACAAGACATGCGTTGAGCACCATGTTTATTTGAGAGTATAGCTTGGCGGATCTTAACTCCGAGATAAATCTTGAAGAACAATTGAAGGATGAAAGGAATCCTTGATGAGCTACCATGTTGATCCTCCATGAAGAACTCCGATAATAAAAGAATGATCAAACGAAAGGGAAAGTTGAAAAGAACTCCGGGAGAAGCCTTGCAATGATTAGATGAAGCTTTGAAATGATATAATTGAAATAACTTGGAGCTCCGGAAAGAAAAAATGAACAAATGATATCAAGAATTTTGATGAATCTCCGGAATAAGGAACTAATCACTACATGAAACAAGAATAATAATTACATTATGCTTAGCCTTCACCAATTTAGATTGATGACAAACAACGGATTTGGCATACTACTAATTCTCGTATAAAGGATTAAGAGAGATATAGCACAAACTTGAGAAGGTCTTGATGGAACCACTGGTGGGATTTAACCAACGAATAAATCAATATGAGAACAAGAGAAAAGGAATCTTGAACGAACCACCGTGCGAATTGAAAATGAACGAAGTAAAGGGGTGAATCACCGGTAAGAATTAGAGAACGAATGAAGATACTTGAGGGAATTTGATACACGAGAACAAAGAGATCACGAGCTGATTAGAGAATACTTGAACGGTGCACTGGAATAATATGGAGATGAACGAAGAGACATCAATTTAGAATAATTGGAGAACGAGGCTGAAAACTTAGAACGAAGAAATCTTCTGAAATGATGGCCTTTGGATAATCAAGAAATGAAAACAACTCATGAAATGCTCCGGATGGGTATGAAAAGAATTCTCACAATCGAAAACAATTATGAGAGGATGGCATAATCTAGAACTATGAATCTTCAAGAGAACGGACCAAGATTTAGGAGAAATTCTTCTTCGGTCTTCAAATGTTGAGAATGATGATGAGAAACACCACCATGAATTATTGAGGCACTCCGGAACCATGAAGAATAGAAAGGTTGAATCAACAATGAAAAGAATTTGAAAGATCTTGGAGAAAGACATATGACTGATGATAATTCATTCTTACGTCAAACTTTGCAATGAATTTGAGAATAACTCCGAAAAAATTAGAAGAGTCAGGTAAGATCCTGGGAAAAGACCTGTGGGTTAGGGCCCACTCAAAAGATACACCGTTGAACATTTTAAAAGAGAGATTGCGTCGGTTCAATTAAATGGCTTGAATAAGGTAAGAGCTCGAAATAGCTTGAAAGGAATTCGAACAGAAACTTGAATCTTCTGGGATATCTTCAGCACTCCGGAACAATTGAATAGCACACGAAGAATGATTAAGAGTTGCACCGGCATGAGAAAGCATTTGAAACGAGGAAAAGAATGTGATGAACACTGAAGGCTTGAATTTAATCCACCGGAAAAGAAAAAGAACGAAGAATGATGAACTTGAAGCTCCATTAGTATCTTCCTGAGAATCACCGGATAAGAACAAGGAGGAAAAGAATGAAGAGACTTCACACCAATAAAAAGGATACTTGATTAAGAAATCTGAGTCCTTGAAGAAAAGGGTGGGAGGGCGGGAAAAACAAACGCAACTTGGGGCATATGGAATAAACACCGTTGAGAAAACTTATAATTGATCTTCCGGATGTTGAAATGATCGGATCCACTTGAAGAGAAGCACGTCGGTTGGAAAGAATTGGAATGACAATCTCGATGATCGAGAAGGATTACCACTCTCATAGAAATATGAGAGAACGGCTTAGGAAAGGTATGGAATCAACACTTGACATTGAAGCAACTCGAATACCACAAAACAAAACAAAAACAAAGGATTTAGCTCGCAGAATAAGCCGGAAACAAACTATGATAGATATTTCGCCCAAAGTGTTCGTGATGAGGCCCCACGGGCACGACATACAGAGGACGTCACAAATGACAAACAAGACGTCCCCGAATCGGCATAGCCAAGGATTCTTTAGGACGCCTCGCGACCACTGTAAATCGACCGTGAAAGGCGAACCACTAGACGTTGGACCCCAATCTCAAATCATACATCTGTCGAAAAGATATTCTAGGAGCTACTTGAATTCCGACCTATAAACTCCCGAAACTTTCTAGTTATGCAATCTGGTGTTGGGGATACAGGGGACGCAATATATCTCACCCAAACTAACAATCCCTAGATCCAGCTGTATCCATCCGTCAACACGTAACCAAGAAAACTCCAGAAATTGTGTACCTCAACCTTTGAAAAGCATCCGTTATACGAGTTATGGCAATACTCCCGAACTCCCGCCCCAGTACTGGGTGGCGTCGAGGTGATCTCACCAACAAACTGCATAAAAGAGATTTTCGATGTCGGCGAAACTCAGGTATTCCAGAACTGCAACGATAAAATTGTGACGACAACACCTCGGAGCTCAACTCCCCGGGACACTGCCACAACTGTTGAGGATATAGACCTTAGAGTCACCCGCCAGAAGGGGCTGGGTTATTCTAATGGTCATTGCCAGAAGCCCGACGCCAAGCTTAAAGACGGTGGGCCGAAGAAGGGCTTAAGACCCGGATATGGCTTAAGGCCCGTAGTTACAATCATTATTATGGTAGAACTTGTAGTGTAAAGCAAGAATAGTTAAGAGTCCGAGCCGGACACTCTTATGAGCCGGCCAGGACTTTGAGAGCTGCTGGGCGCCAGCCTCCCTATATAAAGGGACGACCCGGCAGCGGTTTAGGGACAGAAAAGATCTCGTCGAGAGCCAGGCATAGCAGTTAAGCTCCCTGGTCATCGAAACCCTAATCAATACCACCGCAAACTGGACGTAGGCTTTTACCTTCACCGTAAGGGGCCGAACCAGTATAAACCCTCGTGTTCCTTGTCCCGCTTAACCCCTTGAAGCTTCCTAGTAGCGATGGCTCCATGACTAAGTCCTAGCTCGAGGACATCTGTCGTGACAATTCCACGACAGTTGGCGCCCACCGTGGGGCCAGCGCACGGTGGATTTGAGTTCTTGAAGGGAAGCTTCGAAGGGCTCAAGGGATACGCTGTGGGCCGGATGACCAAGAGTCGTCGCGGCAAGCTCTACATCGACGATGCAAACTGGGGCCCCGACGCCGGCTCAGTTGAGTATGGGTACCGGGTCCCCTTCGGCGGAATTCATGTTTTCATTGGCAAGATTGATGAGCCGGGCCCTGAGCCGGATCTCTACGCCGATCTCATCGAGACGGCTCAGCGTGCACGACCCGCCCGGGCCCGGCCTGCCTTAAGGCATGCTTTTGTGGGGTGTATCCATGGAGGACTCTCTGATCGATCTGGATCTGGTGATGAGACGGCCGCCGGCTCTGACGGCGAGTCGGCCATCGATGAGTCAAACTCGTTGTATCAACTTCAAGATGGCAGGCTCATGGGTTGTTCCGATGGTGACAGTATTCCGGACCTATTTGAGCCGCCAAGCCGGGTGGGAATCTTTATGGCCGGTGCACAGCCTGTTCAGAACCCCGCTGCTGGAGCGGGAAACCCGGTGCCTTCTCCGGCTCAGGTGCTGATGGATCTCACGGACAAGATGACGGCCCTGTTAACCGCCACGGTTGACCCGGCGGAGCAAGCTCAGCATGATGCGGAGGTGGCACAGTTAAAATTGGATCTAGTGAAAGCTAAGGAGGATCTTGCAGCGGAAGGGATCAGGATGGCTGCGGAGAGGGCGGCTCTCGATGCCCAAACTCAGTTGATCCAGGCGCAGTCCTTCCAACTCACGATGGATCAGAACGCGTCCAATGAGGTCATAAGAAGGAGGCATCAAAAGACCCAATCTCGGCTCCCTCCGGTTTACGATCCACGCAACCTCTTCAACACGCCAGGTGCAGGGTCTAGTAACCCGCCAAGGGTCATAGTGCCCGGGTCTGGGCCCCCTATTCAGCCACGAGTGATTGGGCCTCCCCAGGTGCCCCCTGCCCCGCCTCAGTATGTGCCAACACCCCGGGGTCATTATAATAACCCGCTGGAGAACATGGTCGCTGCGGCAGCACGGCTGGCGGCTCTCCCAGTTGACGGCAACTCTCCGACGGCTATTGAAACACGCCGGGTTAGGGAACTCCTTCAGACAGCACTAGCGCAGCAAGAGGCGTACTCCTACAGCCGGGATAGGATCCACTCGACCCCTCGTCCGGGCCGGAGCCCGAGTTACAGCAGGCACATGGTCTCAGCGACCGGCTCAAGTAACGTCCGACGCCATGACCCGCCCCCTGGCCATGGCCTGGCTTATAACGGAGCCTCTCACGTAGCAGACCAAGATAGAGCGCGGCAAGAGGCGGAGCAGGTGCCTCAATTGACGGCTTACCAGACCCCCCGGCTTATCCGACGACTTCCGTCGATGTGGGTATCCCTACCAGGACGGGAGGTGTCCCCTGTTTAGTGCCAGCTATCCGCAATGAACGTTTACCCAAGGACTTCAAAGGCCCTAGGAAGGTGCCCAACTACACGGCTGACTTACAACCCGCAGCCTGGATCGAGAGTTACGAGATGGCCATGGAACTACTGGAGGTCAGTGAGGCGGCAATGGCCAAGTACTTCACCATGATGTTGGATGGGACTGCCCGCACTTGGTTAAAAGGGCTACCATCGAATTCCATCGGGTCTTGGGCTGAGCTGAAAGCCCGGTTCATCCAAAACTTCAAAGATACCTGTAGGCAGTCTATGTCAATTGTGGATTTGACTAACTGTAAGTAGCAGGAGGGTGAGTCTACGACACATTGGGTTCGCCGGGTTAAGGAGATCATACATTCGTCAGATAAGATGGATGCCGGCTCAGCAGTTTTAATGTTGGAGCAGAATTGTCGTTTTGTGCCCCTGAAGATGAAACTCGGGCGGCTTAAGCGCGACTGCAATGATATGGGTACACTGATGGCGGCTCTTGTCAAGTACGCCGATTCTGATGGTACCAAGGATACCCCTTCAGATGATGAAAGGGCAGGGAAGGGAAAGAAGAATGGCAATGGCAAGGGTCCTCAGCATAACCCGGGGAACCATGGAGGAGGCAAGCGCAAGGCTGATGGCAGCCTAGAGTTTGTAGCCAACGCCAGCGCACAAGGTAATAACCAGCGACGCAAGGGGAGGCCCCCTCCCCGAGGCGGCGGGTCAGGACCGACACTGGAGCAGCTGTTGAATGAGCCTTGTCCAAGGCATGGCTCTAGAGAGAAGCCAGCGACTCATCTATGGAAGGATTGTGCAATCATGAAGGCCTTTAAGAACTACAATGGCCCGGGCGGCGGCTCAGGCGCCGGCGGTTTTCATGGCCCGGGCGGCGGCTCAAATTCTAATCCTCAGAACGGGCAAGGGGGCTTTAATCAGCAGTCTGGCCAGGGTCATCAACAGCAGCAGGGGGGTTATCAGACCAATCCAAAGCAGCTTAGCGGTGGACAGTATCATGTGTTTACCACCAGTCTGTGTAAGCGAGATCAGAAGCTTCATAAGAGGGCAGTAAATGCCGTTGAGCCGGCGGTTCCACGCTACTTACGGTGGTCTGAACAGCCTATAGTGTGGAGTAGGGAGGATCACCCTCCCCGGGTGGATAATCCGGATCACTTGGCCCTAGTAGTGGCTCCTTAGGTGGGAGGATATAAGTTCACTAAGGTGCTCATGGATGGAGGCAGCAGCATCAACATCCTCTATTATGAGACTTTCCGTCGTATGGGGTTGATTGATAAAAACCTCAGCCAGTCAAACACTATTTTCCACGGTGTGGTACCTGGTAAGTCGGCGTATCCAGTCGGCAAGATTGAATTGGAAGTGGCCTTTAGAGATGAGAACAACTACAGGGTGGAGAAATTGACCTTTGAGGTGGTCAAGATAAGAAGCCCATATCATGCTATATTTGGACGGCCGGCTTACGCCAAGTTCATGGCACGGCCGTGTTATGTGTACTTACAGCTCAAGATGCCGGGTCACAATGGGACCATTACGGTTCACGGCAGCCGGAAAGTGGCCCTGGAGTGTGAGGAAGGCGATGCAGCTTATGCAGAGTCTGTTTGTGCAACAGAGGAGTTGAAGTTTTACAAAGATAATGTTGACCCAACAGATATGACTTCTCTGAAAAAAGCCAACTACGGAGAATGAGCCGGCGATGAAATTTAAGTCGGCTGATGAAACTAAGCTTGTTGATTTTGTTCCAGGAGATTCATCTCAGCAGTTTAGTATCAGTGCCAATCTGGATCCGAAATAGGAAAGCGCGCTCATCGAGTTCATCCGTGAGAATAGGGACATCTTCGCATGGAAACCTTCTGACATGCCAGGTGTACCTAGAGAACTCGCTGAGCACACTCTCAATGTTGATCCGAAATTTAAGCCGGTTAGGCAGTTCCTTCGGCGGTTTAATGAAGAGAGGCGGAAAGCTATTGGTGAAGAGGTGGCCCGGCTCTTGGCGGCCGGGTTTATTGTTGGAGTCTTTCACCCAGAGTGGTTAGCTAACCCGGTGCTCATACTCAAGAAGAACGGCACTTGGCGGATGTGTGTAGACTACACGGACTTGAACAAAGCGTGTCCGGCTGATCCTTTTGCCCTTCCCCGTATTGATCAAATTATTGATGCTACGGCCGGTTGTGCGCGTTTAAGTTTCCTGGACGCTTATTCCGGATATCATCAGATTAAAATGGCAGTTAAGGACCAGGAGAAGACGGCGTTCATCACTCCCTTTGGAGCCTTCTGCTATGTGTCCATGCCCTTTGGACTCAAGTGTGCACAGGCGACTTATCAGCGTTGCGTGCAGAACTGTCTTCATAAACAGATTGGGAGCAATGTTCATGCTTATGTGGATGATATTGTGGTTAAGTCCATAAAGGAGGAAACCCTGATAGATGATTTGAGAGAAACCTTTGATAATCTCCGGGTCTACAAGATGATGCTTAACCCGGCCAAGTGTGTCTTTGGTGTTCCTGCAGGCAAACTCTTGGGTTTTTTGGTTTCTGACAGAGGCATTGAAGCTAACCCAGAGAAGATCAAGGCCATCGCCTCCCTGGCTAAGCCGGTTTATAAGCCGTTTGGGTGAGAAGGCCATGCCATTATATCAGTTGATGAAGAAAACTGATAGCTTTGTCTGGAATGATGCAGCTAATACTGCCTTTGAGGATTTGAAGAAACAGCTGGCAGAGCCTCCAGTCCTTGCTGCTCCGGTTGATAAGGAGCCCTTATTATTATATGTGGCGGCGAACACACGAGCCGTCAGTGTGGCTATGGTGGTGGAGTGCAAGGAGGAGGGTAAGGAGCATCCGGTTCAGCGGCCGGTTTATTATGTCAGCGAAGTGCTCATTGAGTCCAAGCAGCGGTATCCGCATTGGCAGAAGCTTGTGTATGGTGTGTTCATGGCGAGCCAGAAACTTAAGCATTATTTTCAGGGTCATCCCATCACTATGGTAAGTTCTGCCCCTCTTGGTGATATCATTCAAAACAGAGAGGCCACAGGGAGAGTGGCTAAGTGGGCTATAGAGCTTGGACCTCATGGTCTCAAGTATGTGCCACGCACTGCTGTTAAATCTCAGGCCTTGGTGGATTTCATCAATGATTGGACAGAGTCACAAGTGCCCGAGCAGAAGCCGGATAACACATATTGGACTATTCACTTTGATGGGTCCAGGCAGTTGGAGGGCTCGGGGGCTGGAGTCGTATTGGCTTCCCCTAAAGGTGACAAATTCCGTTATGTGCTACAGTTGCTGTTTCCTTGCACTAACAACGCGGCTGAGTACGAGGCCTTGCTCCATGGTCTTCGGATGGCTAAAGAGATGAGCTTAAGCCGGGTAAGGTGCTTCGGCGACTCAGACTTGGTGGCTCAACAAGTATCAGGAAAGTGGGATTCCAAGGACCCTCTCATGGCGGCTTATCGCCACGAAGTTGATGCCATTGCTGGGCACTTTCAGGGTTACCAAGTGGAACACATCGATCGCAGGAAGAATGAGGCGGCTGATGCTTTAAGCCGGCTGGGCTCTCAGCGAAAACCAGTGCCGCCCAACACTTTCCTGGACGTCCTGTATAGCCCTTCTGTTAAGTTGCCTACAGAGGAAGACTTGGCTGTCCCTGACCCGGAGGCACGACTAGTGGCGGCTCTCCATATCATACCAGACTGGACAATGCCCTATCTGGCTTACATGACCCGGGGCGAGTTGCCTGAGGATGAAACTTTGGCCAGGCAAATAACCCGTCAGGCTAAGTCAATGATTGTTATCAATGGTGAGTTGCATCACCGCAGTGTTACGGGAGCGTTTCAGCGTTGTGTTTCCCCTGAGGAAGGTCAAGAGATCTTGCGTGAGATCCATGAAGGGGATTGTGGCCATCACGCCGGCTCAAAGTATCTTGTGGCCAAGGCTTTTCGTCATGGTTTTTATTGGTTGACAGCTCATGCTGATGCAGAGGACTTGGTCAGTAAGTGTGATGGTTGCCAAAGGTTCTCACGACGGGCTCATGTACCGGCTCAAGAGCTGAGGATGATCCCACTTACTTGGCCCTTTGCGGTCTGGGGGCTTGATATGGTTGGGCCTTTCAAAAGATCCAAGGATAAGAAGACCCACCTTTTGGTGGCAGTTGAAAAGTTTACCAAGTGGGTTGAAGCGGAGCCAGTTAGCAAGTGCGATGCAGCCACGGCGGTTCAGTTTATGAAAAAGGTGATCTTTCGCTTTGGTTTTCCGCACAGCATTATCACTGACAATGGCACCAATCTCTCCAAAGGCGCCATGGAAGAGTTTTGTCAACGAGAGCATATCTGACTTGATGTTTCCTCAATGGCTCATCCTCAATCCAATGGTCAAGCTGAGAGAGCTAATCAGGAGATTCTGAAGGGCGTCAAGCCCCGGCTTTTGGTCCCTTTGCAACAGACGCCGGGTTGTTGGGTGGAGGAGTTGCCCTCCGTGTTATGGAGCATCAACACTACTCCTAACAGGTCTACAGGTTTTACACCTTTCTTCATGGTTTATGGGGCAGAAGCAGTCCTCCCCAGTGACATCCGTCATGACTCACCTCGAGTGGCGGCTTACATTGAGGCGGATAATGAACAGGCGCGCCAAGATGCTCTTGACTTGTTGGACGAACAGCGTGATGTGGCAGCAGCCTGTTCAGCGATTTACCAACAAGACCTGCGCCGTTATCATAGCCGCCGGGTTAAATCCCGGGTCTTCCAGGAAGGCGATCTCGTGCTCCGGCTCATTCAGGATCAAACCGATGCACACAAGCTATCCCCGCCTTGGGAAGGGCCCTTTGTGGTCAGCAAGAACTTGCACAACGGGTCATATTACCTCATTGACATTCGGGAGCACAAAGATTCACGTAAGTCGGAGGAAGAGACCCGTCGGCCATGGAACATAGCTCAGCTTCGACCTTACTACACTTGAGCCACCAGCTCTCATAATGTACATTTTCCTCTCAGCCATGTATATATTACGATAAGCAATAAAGCAGGACCTCTGTCCTTTTTTCTCCTCCAAATGTGCACGTGTTGTTTTCATTGCAAGATTACATGATAACTTGAAGGGGGATCCGGCTTATGATCGTATTCGAATCTAGCCGTAGGCAATAAGGTCACTTGGGGGCTTCCTGTTCAAACATAGGTCGTATTCGAACCAAAGAGAACATAGCTGTCGATACCCATTTGATTGGCAAAGTGCCGAGCTCATTGGGGAGTTTTCTTTGATCATATTTGAATCTTAGTTTAACCCCTTTGGGAACCGACGTGGATCGTATTCGAATCAGCGTCGTTAAACAATTCTTAAAGTCATTTGGGGGCTTCCTGTTCAAACATGGGTCGTATTCGAACCAAAGAGAACATAGCTGTCGGTACCCTCTTGATTGGCATCGCCACACCCACTGGGGGCTATATGATCGTATCCGAATCTTAGCTTAACCCCTTTGGGCCGGGTCTCTGGTTGTATTCGAACTGGAAGCCCTAAGTTCTTCTGCTTCATTGAAGAGTTCTTCTGATCATTTCAAAGTGTGTACGGCCGGGTCTCGCTTGGCCGGTTTAAATTTTGATTTCCAGTGTTAGTTGAACACAATGGGTGTCATTAAGACAGGTACACCGGAGTTGAGGTACCATCCTTATTACCCGGGTTATCTAAACTGGAAATATGCTTGCAGGCTGCTAAGTGTGTTATCACGGCTATATTAAGGACATGATTAAGGGTCAATCTTTTTTGATTCATAT
This sequence comes from Triticum aestivum, assembly GCF_018294505.1. NCBI lineage: Eukaryota > Viridiplantae > Streptophyta > Magnoliopsida > Poales > Poaceae > Triticum > Triticum aestivum. The sequence continues at coordinate 164,500,845 of NC_057805.1, forward strand.
TCGGGTTGTATATCTAAAACCTATGATTCTCAGCGCGGTAAGCCGCCTAGAGACTTGCGATTTGTCCTTTTATGCAGGATAGTTCAAGGCAACTATTTGAGACTAAGGAGAATGAATGACCCGGAGAAATATCAAAGAGACAACTTCAATAGACTTCAGCATTCAATACGTGCACGATGGCACGGCAAAGATAAAGTGTTGGACCTACTCTATTACAAGACTCATCGAGTCCAAAAGGGTGGAGCCTTGTTTGGTAAGCCGTCTGTAGAAGTTAAGACGCTTGCTGGGTTGAAGTCTCCGGCTCATCTCTTTCTTCTCCTTCCGCTGTTCCCAAGGTCTGGAAGGTCGATGACTTCCAGTCGATGCCGCTCAGCGCTTCGAATTGGGCTTCCTCGTCAATTAACCCGGCCGGGTCAATCTCCGGGGCGAAGGTGTGCTGACGAGCTGGCGGGATTAAACTCAGGGCTTCATAGCGAGGGGTCGGGATCCTCTGATTTTCCGCATTATAACCCGGCTGGTACTTGGTTAGATCCGTGTCGTTTCCAATAAGAGTTGCCACCGGGCGCACGATCTTCACGCAGGCGGCGAAGTCTTTTTGGTCGAAAGCCGTGCCGTCTTCCTTCAGACTTGGATAGCCGAGGGCGATGTCTGCCGGGTCTAACTCCGGCAGGAAAGCCTTGGCCCGGCTCAGCGCGGGAATCGCTCCGGATCTTGCAGAGGCCCGTCACAGCTCTTGGATACGTTGAGGCAGAACGGCGAGCCGGCAAAGAACCTCCGCCAGGTGAGTCGGCACCTCGTTGGATAAGGCCACCATGGCTAAGGCGCGCTGTGACCCGGTGTAGAGTTGCTCCACCAGGGTGTACACGGCCTTTAGCTTGGTTACCACACTCTGGTTGAGGTTGGCACTTCTGGAACCTATTTCATAGAACAGGATAAGCCGCCGACAAGGGTGATTTATGAGGCATCAAAATTTTAAACTGGATGAAAGCCGGCGGATGACTTACCGAAGATTGCAGCAACCATTTGAGACACTTGGCGCTTTAGGCCGGAGAGCTCGGCGGTCTTCTCGGAGAGAGCCTTCTCCGCCTGTTCAGCCCCGTTCACCAATGCGGCCTTTTCTTCGGCCCACGCCTTCCGCTCAGCGTCAAACTCCGTCTTCAGCTTCTCTTGCGCGGCGATGCTGGACACGAACTTGGCATTTGCCTTCCGGGTCTCCATCTCTTGCATCTTCAGCCAGTTCTTGAGATCAGCGAGGTCAGCCTCAAGCTTCTTGCTAGCAGCCTGTATAAATGTCCGGGTTATGGCATGAACAGTTACTATACAAATTTAAAGTCCCAAGCGTTTTCCAAGCAAAGACACTTGGCACTTGGGGGCTAATGCATGTTCAACGTTTCTATTTACAAATTTCCGATTCATGCGAGTAAGCCGGAAGATAAGTCCCAAGTGTTTTCCAAGCAAAGACACTTGGCACTTGGGGGCTAATGTGTATCGACTGTTCCTATCTACAAATTACCGGTTCATGGAAGCAAGTCGGAATCTAAGTCTACAACATATTCAATCATAAGTCGTCGACTTGGGGGCTAGCATGGTAAAGGTAACTATGCAGTAAGTAAGAGGACAGAAGGATAATACCTCAGATTTCTGCTGGATCTGGGTCACCATGGCAACCTCTGGATCCCGGCTCTTGTGCACATGGCTGACGTAGCCGGAGACGAGCTCTCCGGTGCTCAGGTTGGCATAGTCAGTTAGATCCAGACTGACCCGGCGGGGCTGCAGTAATTCCCCCTTGGCAGAGCACTTGGCCAGTGCCGTAGGCCTCCCCGGCTCAACAAATTCCGTCCGGGTGATTACCACGTCCGGATCATTTGCTGGCTGAGCCGAGCCGGAGGCCTCCGGGTTAGCAGAAGCTTCTACAGGTGCCTTGTCGGTTGGAGCGGTGGCTTCGGGGGCGGAGGCAGCTGGCGGTTCTTGAGCCGCCACCTCCGGTTCAGGCAAATCCGGCTCTCCGGCCGACTTGGTCTTCTTCGACCTCTTGGTGAGCTTTTCCTGGGCACTGAAAGGACAACAAAGGTTAGTACAAAAAGTATGAGTAAAGATCAGAACAACATGAGATGATTATCATTACCCGGGCACGGTCTTGAAAGCCGGCAGATTCGACTGCATAGAATCGCCGGAAGAAGGGGAAGTCTCTTGATAATTTGAGTCAGAAGAATTAAGTGGTTGGCGTATAACACCCGCAAAAGGATGAAAAGGGTACAATTTTGTGATCACCTCGGTCCGACGTTTCCTTGATGCATCAGGTAACCCGGAGGAGAGGTCAGTGTCCTTGTTGGTCCGGGTATGCCGCCGGCTCTCATGAACCTGTCGCTTCAAAATAAATTGAGGATCTTGGTAAGCTAAAGGATGGGAAAAGCTTACTTTCCGGGTTACTCTTCGGGTTTTCAGCCTTGGCAAGGGCTCCGAGTCGGAGGAAAGTATTGTTACCTCTTCAACCACCGGGTTACTGGCTCCGGTGTCCTCCTGTTGATAAACAGCATTGATAAGGCGGACAGAAATAAACAACAAGTATAACAAGAGCTTACAGGTTTAGGAGTTACCTCAGACTCGGAGCTGTCACTTAGCTGCAACAGCTCCGAAGCAGTGGGCCTACTTCCCTTCTTACGGGGAGCGGCTTTCTTGGCGGCTTTCTTCGCCTTTCTGGCCTTCTTAGCCTCTTCGTGGTCATATTTGACCCGCCAGAACTTGTCATCAGCCTGAAAAATACAATGATGATTTCTTAAAGATTCAGATGAAGGTTATCTGTGGACGAAGATAAAATGTTTAAATCAGTGGATTACCGCTGGGGCTGGGTTGGTCTTGAAGAAGGGGGTTAACCCGGTCCTCGTTCAGGAGAGCCTTGGTCATTTCCTCTGCAACATCTTCAGGAAGATCGTTGCGGCTGTGTCTCTGGGGGTCATCCTTTCGTCCCGTGTACTCGCATATTAAGCCGGGGCGGCGGCTTAATGGGATCACCCGCCAGGAGATCCAGACCCGGAACAGATCAATTCCGTTGAGACCATTGCCCAGAAGAGCCTTGATCCTGTTTATGGTGGGGAGCAGAGGCTGGCGCTCCGCTTGCGTCAGTTTGTCAGACAGTGGGTGTGTTGACTCCAGACGGGAGGGGCGAAAGCCGGGCAACGGACTTTCATCAGCCGGCGACGTGTCTTGGCAGTAGAACCACGTCAGATTCCAATCTTTGGGGTGGCTTGGCAGCTCTGCGTATGGGAAAAGGCAGTCCCTTCGCCGCTGAATGGAGATGCCACCTAGCTCCAGACTTGGCCCATTGGCGCACTCATTCTGACGGTTCAAGTAAAAAAGCTCTCTGAAGAGCAGCAGACTAGGTTCTTCTCCAAGGTAAACCTCGCAGAACACTTGGAAGTTGCAGATATTGGACACTGAGTTGGGTCCTATGTCCTGAGGCCGCAGATCGAAGAAATTCAGAACGTCTCTGAAAAACTTTGAGCCGGGTGGTGCGAAGCCCCGGCTCATGTGATCCGCAAAAATGACCACCTCCCCGTCCCTTGGCTGTGGTCTCTGTTCTGACGGGTCAGGGGCACGGTAGGACATGACATCCTTCTTGGGCAGATATCCAGACTTGACAAAATCTGCTAGGGTCTCATTGGTGACATTGGACCTCATCCAGTTGCAAGTGATGGAGGCTTTAGGAGCTTTGGGAGGCATGGTGGAAGTTGGCAGTCTATGATAAAAGGAAAACGTCCGGATTAATTATAAGCCGGAGGAAATCTATAGTTCAATGTCAAGGTGGCGGCTTATTAAGGGGACTAATGGTGTACACCTAAGTGCATCGGGTTATTTAAGCCGCCGAGGTATTGAGAATAATTTGATTGTCTACGGCCTTATCACAGCTGAGCCGGAAAATTTTATGGTGCATGGTTTTCTTTAAGCCGGAAAATTTTATGGCGCATGGTTTTCTTTAAGCCGGAAGGTTCTACGGCGCGTGGTTTCTTTAAACCGGAAATGTAAACCGCCGTGATTCAATGATTGCAGTTTTTTACTAAGTGTGGTAAAACAGGTTTCACACTTTGCAGTAAATATTTTGGATCAAAATGGTCGGGCAAAAGAAAAGTTTCTAGACCTAGAAACAGACGCGAGGAAGTTCTTGAGCTCGAACAAGGCTCTTATGCAGTAAAAAGAGGGCTATTTGCATGTGAAATGGGTCTTAAACATCTACCGCCGTGATTCTATACAGAGCTAAGATCAAAAAAGGGCAGTAAAAACCAAATCTATCAAGGGCCGCAACGAACTACGAAGAACAGAGGATGAACTACGGAACCCTAATGTGGATCTGCCCAATGGAGTATCGAGGACTTACTGGTGCTGAAGAGATGCGGAGATGGCCGCTGTTTGTCTGGACTGAGTCAGGGTGATGAAGTGGCCAAGGTTGATGAAGACCGGGGGCGCGGCGGCGGCGGCGGAGTTCGAGCTCGAGCAGAGAAACAGTGGCGCGAGGAGGAAGAAGCGTGGCTGAAGGCCCGTCGGGCCGGCCTATTTATAAGGGCGAGCTCATAAGTGGGCGCGAGAATCAAGGAGACCACGGCGTGGTTATCTCCCCATGAAACGCCTCGATTTTCGGGATGATAGTAAAGGTAAAGATCCGTTGCGGATCTGGCGGAGTAAAAAACGGGCTTACTGGAAGATGATGTCACGACGGATTACCCGTAGTCTAGAGGATGACGTCACGCCGGGTTATGGCCTTCACACAATTGTAAGCCGAAGGTTTTCTGTCGAAGGAATTGAAGATTGACATGAGCCGGCTCAAATCAATCTGGGGCCTGATGTTGAGGATATAGACCTTAGAGTCACCCGCCAGAAGGGGCCGGGTTATTCTAATGGTCATTGCCAGAAGCCCGACGCCAAGCTTAAAGACGGTGGGCCGAAGACGGGCTTAAGACCCGGATATGGCTTAAGGCCCGTAGTTACAATCATTATTATGGTAGAACTTGTAGTGTAAAGCAAGAATAGTTAAGAGTCCGAGCCGGACACTGTTATGAGCCGGCCAGGACTTTGAGAGCTGCTGGGCGCCAGCCTCCCTATATAAAGGGACGACCCGGCAGCGGTTTAGGGACAGAAAAGATCTCGTCGAGAGCCAGGCATAGCAGTTAAGCTCCCTGGTCATCGAAACCCTAATCAATACCACCGCAAACTAGACGTAGGCTTTTACCTTCACCGTAAGGGGCCGAACCAGTATAAACCCTCGTGTTCCTTGTCCCGCTTAACCCCTTCAAGCTTCCTAGTAGCGATGGCTCCACGACTAAGTCCTAGCTCGAGGACATCTGCCGTGACAATTCCACGACAACAACCCCTAAATGTCAGGAGGCACCAAGAACAATGTTCTCGTCACAAAACCATCGGAACGATTCCAAGATACCCGCGTGATCCTAAAAAAATTTAGTGCAATTTGAGGAGAGGAAAGTCAAAACATCTACGTCAGGAGACCTCACCAGAGCGATGAAGGGGCAGAGGAGTAAAAAGAATCCTACTCTCCGATATATATAATCCTAACACTCAAAACTTTTTGTTCTAGACTCAACATTGTTAGCGATTCGATCAAGCAGGGGGCTCCTAAGTCGGGGATGGCTCTGATACCAACTTGTAACACCCACGATGCAGCTATATCTCCCACGTGTCGAGGCACGACTTGGAGAAATAACCGCATGGTAGTTTTGTCGCAAGAAGGGTCATCTTCACACAATCCCATGTAATGAACAAGAATGGGATAAAGAGTTGGCTTACAATCGCCACTTGACACAATACATGAATTAAACATACATCATCAGAGTACAATCAAGGTCCGACTATGGAACCAAAATAAAAGAAGACAACCCCAAATGCTAGATCCCCGATCGTCCCAACTGGGCTCCACTACTGATCATCAGGAAATGAGACATAGAAACGATCAAAGGTCCTCCTCGAGCTCTCACTTGAGCTCGGTTGTGTCATCTGCACTGGTATCATCGACACCTGCAACTTTTGGAAGTATCTGTGAGTCACGAGGACTCAGCAATTTCACACCCGCGAGATCAAGACTATTTAAGCTTATGGGTAGGAAAGGGGTAGTGAGGTGGAGCTGCAGCAAGCACTAGCATGTATGGTGGCTAACATACGCAAATAAGAACGGGAAGAGAAGCAACGCAATGATCGTGAAGCTAGAATTGATCCTGAAACTACTTACGCACAACCATAACACAAGAACCGTGTTCACTTCCCGGACTCCGCCGAAAAGAGACCATCATGGCTACACACGCGGTTGATGCATTTTAATTAAGTCAAGTGTCAAGTTCTCTAGAACCGGACATTAACAAATTCCCATCTGCCACATAACCACGGGCACGGCTCTCGAAAGTTTATACCCTGCAGGGGTGTCCCAACTTAGCCCATCATAAGCTCTCATGGTCAACGAAGGATATTCCTTCTCCTGGGAAGACCCGATCAAACTCGGAATCCCGGTTACAAGACATTTCGACAATGGTAAAACAAGACCAGCAAAGCCACCCGATGTGCCGACAAATCCCGATAGGAGTCGCATGTATCTCGTTCTCAGGGCACACCGGATGGGCAAGACGTCGGGTTGGCATAGACCCTGGTTGCCCAGGGGGTGCCGGACATCGCCCGGTTTGGACCAGCACTCAGAGGAAGACTGGCCCGGGGGGTTAAAATAAAGATGACCCTTGAGTCTGCAGAACCCAAGGGAAAAAGGCTTAGGTGGCAAATGTTAAAACCAAGGTTGGGCCTTGCTGGAGGAGTTTTATTCAAAGCGAACTGTCAAGGGGTTCCCATAACACCCAACCGCATAAGGAACGCAAAATCAAGGAACATAACACCGGTATGACGGAAACTAGGGCGGCAAGAGTGGAACAAAACACCAGGCATAAGGCCGAGCCTTCCACCCTTTACCAAGTATATAGATACATTAATTTAAATAAGAGATATTGTGATATCCCAACATATCCATGTTCCAACATGGAACAAACTTCATCTTCACCTGCAACTAGCAACGCTATAAGAGGGGCTGAGCAAAAGCGGTAACAAAGCCAAACAAAGGTTTTCTAGGAAAGGTGGGTTAGAGGCTTGACATGGCAATATGGGAGGCATGATATAGCAAGTGGTAGGTAGCGCAGCATAGCAATAGAGCGAACAACTAGCAAGCAAAGATAGAAGTGATTTCGAGGGTATGGTCATCTTGCCTGAGATCCCGCAAGGAAGAAGAACGAGTCCATGAAGAAGACAAACGGACGTAGTCGAACGAATCCTCACAACTCCGGAACGAAACCGAAGCTAACGAGAGAAGCAACCCGGAAAGAAGCAAACAACATGGTAAACAACCAACACATAAGCATGGCATGATGCACAATCAAGTATGATGCATGTCCAGTTTAATGAGGCATGGCATGGCAAGGTGCACAAACAATACTACAAGTTAAGTTGAGCTTAATATGCAACGGGTTGCATATTGGAGAAACACCACATTTAAATATTTAGTTAACTCTTGGTTATGTACCCAACAATATTAAATGTTATTAAACATGGCAAGGGGTGAAGGATATGAAAACTAACTATTTAGGCAAGTTTAAATGAGGCCCAAAATAACAAACAACAATTCCGAAAAATCCTCATGTGCATATTTTAGATTTTGTACTGTTCTGCCTAAAACCATATTTTATTGTTTTTAAATAGGAAAATAAAGTGCAACATGTTAATCTATGCATTTTCCTACCCCATTTACATATATAATTTACTAAATTTGGAGCTACGGTTATTTAGTTATGAAATAAATCATTTTAGCATGGCATTATGCAAAATAAACACAAACAGCATGTTAAACATTTTTAACATAGATGAAAGTACCTTATTATGAAACTAGATGGAAAACTAAGCATTTTGCATATATAAGTTGTTTTAATCCGATGCATGGTTTGTGAGATATTAAATGCATGAACATGGAGGGTCAATCTGTAAATATGCAGGTTTTGGATAATTACAGAAATTCGCAGAGCCGAAAAAAAACAACTGGGCCGAAACTGGAGCTACAGGAACTTGGAGGCTCACCAGGTCTCATGGGCCGGTTGATGAAGGAGGCCCGACAAGGGGGCGCAGCTGGGCTCGAGCGATCTGGCGCTGGGCCGACTGGTCGCTGGCTGCGGTCAACAGGGATGAGCGGACGAGCTGTTGCTGCTCGTTTCTGAAGAACAGAAATAGCAGCAGGCGATGCAGAAGACGACGGCAGGGGACCTGGCGACGGGGTCGGCAGGAACCGGCCGAAACGGAGTGCGGGGAGGCGTCGGGGTCCAAATTCGGCAAGGGGAGGCGTGGATCGGGGCTCGGTGCAGCGGCTTGACTCCTGCTCGTTGCCGAGGGGAAGCAGAGGCCGGCGACGGGTGGACTTGGCGTGCGAGGTGAGGGACTTCGCGGCCCGGCGATGGGGTTGACCGCTACCTTCGGCTCGAAGCAGACCGCAGGGGTCGACGCACGCATGAAGCAGAGGCAGGGCGTGAGGCGAGGACGAAGCAGGGCGTGGCGCGGAGCACGCGTGAGTGACGGGGAAGGGGACTTGACGGCGGGATTCGGCGAGGAGGCGACGGAGATGGCCGGATCCGGGCCAGCTCGGGTTGGGGAGGCGAGGTAGCAGGCCGACAGCGGGGTGGCTGCACACCTGGAGAGAGAGAGAGAGGGCAGCGTGAGAGAGAGAGAAACAGAAGTAGGAGGGAAAGGGAGCAGGGCTCTCGGGGCACTCATCTGCTGGTGGTACTCTTCGTCGGAGGGAGCTCCAAAGGTCGGCCGGCGCGAGGGAGACGAGGTGAGGAGGAGGCGCTCGGGACAGGAGCTTGCTGCGGGAGGAGCGGGAGAGGTGGAGCTCCTCTGGTTGGCCAGGTGGATCGAGGGGAGGCCTTGGGTGCCAGTTCGTTAGGAGAGAGGATCGGGAGGGATCCGGAGGAGGAAGATTGGACAGAGTGGTGGCGGCGGCGGGCACGAAATGGATGGGACAGATCTCCTAGGTTTTAGGGTTAGCCTGTTATATATAGCAAGTGGGTCTAAATCGCGGGCTAGATCGGACCCTCCAATTTAGATCGGGTGGTCGAGAAAAATAGGCTATAGGGAATCAAAGAGGAAACCGAAGATGTTTTAGGGATATTTGGGGATGATCCGAACTCATCGGTCACGACAGCCCGGTCGGGTACAGGGACGTTTTCGGACGCGCGCAAGAGGGGGTCGGAGTAAAGTGTAGAGAGGCTCAAAGGGTCAGACAAGAGGGAATCGAAAACCCAGTTGGACTTGGATCGATCAACGAACGCAACGGAGCGAAGCGAGGAGCGGCAACTACGAGCGTCTACGAGTTTTATAAAAACATGCGGATGCAATATGCATGATGTCATGATGAAATGCAACAACAACAAAATAAAACACACGACGACAACGAAAAACATGGAAGGCGTCTGAAGCGTCGGTCTCGGGGCGTTACAACTGTATAGAATTTGCTGTAGCTCATTGTGTAAAAATTTCAAGATTTTATCACGGTTTGACATTTTTAAACAATTCAGACAATGATAGAAAACTTTCTGTTTTTAAAACAGCAACATATAGACTTGCAAAATAAGCATGGTAAAGGCTACACTTGACTTTTTATTGAACTAAAAGGTGCAAAACAAAAGAAAATAAAATGACGCTCCAAGCAAAACTCATATCATCCGGGGCATCCCCAAGCTTAGGCTCTTGGTTGTCCTTGAATATTACCTTGGGATGCCTTGGGCATCCCCAAGCTTAGGCTCTTGCCACTACTTATTCCGTAGTCCATCGAATCTTTACCCAAAACTGGAAAACTTCACAACACAAAACTTAACAGAAAACTCGTAAGCTCCATTAGTATAATAAAGCAAATCACCACTTAGGTACTGTTGTGAACTCATTCTAAATTCATATTGGTGTTATATCTACTGTATTTCAACTTCTCCATGGTTCATACCCTCTGATACTACTCATAGATTCATCAAATAAGCAAACAACACATAGTAAAAAGAATCTGTCAAAAACAGAACAGTCTGTAGTAATCTGGAAACTAGCCATACTTCTGTAACTCCAAAAGTTCTAAAAAATTAGGACAGCCTGGGCAATTTGTATATAAAATACTGTAAAACTTTCAGAACTTTTCGACGCTCCAGTGATTTCTAACAATTCTGTGACTGGGCGCAAAAGTTTCAGTTTTTCGACAGAATTGAATCAACTATCATCCACACTATCCCAAAGGCTTTACTTGGCACTTTATTGAAACAAAAGCTATACAACATGATTACTACATTAGCTTAATCATGTGAACACACAAAAATAGTAGTTAAAGGTGTTGGGTGGTCTCCCAACAAGCGCGTTTCTTTAATGCCTTGTTAGCTAGGCATGATGATTTCAAAGATGCTCGCATAAAAGATAAGAACTGAAACGCAAGGAGAGCATCATGAAGCATATGACTAGCACATTTAAGTATAACCCACTTCCCATAAATAGGGATTTTGTGAGCAAACAACTTATGGGAGCAAGAATCAACTAGCATAGGAAGGTAAAACAAGCATAACTTCAAAACTTTCAACACATGGAGAGGAAACTTGATATTATTGCAATTCCTACAAGCATATACTCCTCCCTCATAATAATTTTCAGTAGCATTATGAATTAATTAAACAATATAACCATCACATAAAGCATTACTTTCATGATCCATAAGCATCGAAATTTTACTACTCTCCACATAAGCAAATTTATTCTCATGAATAACAGTGGGAGAAAACTCAACAAAATAACTATCATTTGAGGCATAATCCAATTGAAAATTAAAATCAAGATGACAAGTTTCATGGTTATCATTATTCTTTATACATTTCATCACAATAATTATCATAGATAGCAACTTTGTTCTCATAATCAATTCGAACCTCTTCCGAAATAGTGGATACATCACTAAATAAAGTCTTGACCTCTCCAAATCCACTTTCATAATTATCACAATAAGTTCAACACCCTCCAAAATAGTGGGATCATTACTTCCTGAAGTTGACACTCTTCTAAACCCACTTTCATCAATATAATCATCATAAATAGGAGGCATGCTTTCATCATAATAAATATTCTCATCAAAACTTGGGGGACTAAACATATCATATTCATCAAACATAGCATCCCCAAGCTTGTGGCTTTGCATATCATTAGCATCATGGATATTCAAAGAATTCATACTAACAACATTGCAATCATGCTCATCATACAAAGATTTATAGACATCTTCTTCTAGCATTTGAGCACAATTTTCCTTTCCATCATTTTCATGAAAGACATTAAAAAGATGAAGTATATGTGGCAACCTCAATTCCATTTTTTTGTAGTTTTCTTTTATAGACTAAAACAGTGATAAAACAAGAAACTAAAAGATTCGATTGCAAGATCTAAAGATATACCTTCAAGCACTAACCTCCCCGGCAATAGCGCCAGAAAAGAGCTTAGTTGATGGGGTGTGAGTGCCGCTTACCTAGCCTGCCCGACAAGGTCGCCACAAAAGAGCTTGATGTCTCCTATGCGAACTTCTTCTTGTAGACTCGTGTTGGGCCTCCAAGCGCAGAGTTTTGTAGGACAGTAGCAAATTTCCCTCAAGTGGATGACCTAAGATTTATCAATCCGTGGGAGGCATAGGATGAAGATGGCCTCTCTCAAACAACCCTGCAACCAAATAACAAACAGTCTCTTGTCCCCAGCACACCCGATACAATGTTAAATTGTATAGGTGCACTAGTTCGGTGAATGGATGGTGATACAAGTGCAATATGGATGGTAGATATAGGTTTTTGTAATCTGAAATTATAAAAATAGTAAGGTAGCAAGTAACAAAAGTGAGCGAAAACGGTATTGCAACGCTTCGAAACAAGGCCTAGGGTTCATACTTTCACTAGTGCAAGTTATCTTAACAATGATAACATCATTAGATCATATAACAATCCCTGAATGTGCTACAAAGAGTCACTCCAAAGTCACTAATAGAAGAGAACAAACGAAGAGATTATTGTAGGGTATGAAACCACCCCAAAGTAATCTTTCTGTTCGATCTATTGGGCTATTCCTATAAGTGTCACAAACAACCTTAGAGTTTGGACTAAAATAACACCTTAAGATACACATGAACCAAAACCCTAATGTCACCTAGATACTACAATGTGACCACAAGTATCCGCGGGTTTGATTATTGTAACATCCCAAATTTTCAATTTGGAATGTTATACATAGATCATTCCTGCATATCATATTTTGATGCATTTCGTTTCACAATCCTCGAAATTCTAAGCAACTCAAGGACCCTTAGAGAGAGTTGGGGATTTCACTGTTTTCATATTTGAATTTTATCAAATATTGAAACGAGGATTATTTGTTTTAATTATTTCTCTCTCCGAAAATATTTCATATTAAAATATGTGAGAGGAGATAATATGACTTCTCCAAAATAAATGAAGTATTGGAGGAAAAATATTAAAATCAAATATTTGATTTTATTCGGAGTTTATTGCTATTTTATTTGCATTAGAAAAATTGCACGTTTTTCAAAGTTGCATTTTTGGGCCAAGAAAATGTTCATCTCGTTCTAAATATATTATTTAGACGGTGAAATTTTGCTTTGGAATTTTTAGACTTTTATTTTATTTTCTAGGATTTATTTAAGTTTCGGCGAAATTATTAAGAAAAAATCTCTTTGGCGACTGGGCCGAAGCCCAGCCAGCCAGCCCAGCCCACCGCCCGAGCCGTCCGCCTCGTCCCCGACGCGGAAACCGCCGCCGCCGCAAGCCGAGTCCGACCGGGACTCTGTCCCCGCGCCGCCTTGCCCCCTCCCCAAGCTAGCCCCCTACTTATATACGTTGCCCCAGCACCCCACACCACCACCCGAACCACCCCGCCCCGCCGCC